>NW_028143461.1:0-88784 GCF_977018435.1 Lepisma saccharinum | reverse complement strand
AACAATTACCTGTTGTAAAACATATTATTCGGGAGAGCACAGGCTCCATCGTGATTCCTTGTGATGATACTGTAAGGGTACTCCAACGTTGCACTCTTGAATTACAGTGGCGTAGCATGGACATTTCGGGTGGGAACGCCAAGTCCGAAGGAAGGGTCGGCCCTTTCTTGCTTAATAATTTACTTATGGTATTAGTCGCCACAGGTATTGTTTATTTGCCTGAAGTCAGCTGGGTTTTCAATAAAACATCATCCATGCATGTTTTAGCTAGAAAATGAGATTCCTCACTATGCTAAAATTTGGTTTATTTTACTTCGCTTTTCTACCACTTTTGGTTCATTACGAATATGAATATGAGTGATGATATTCATGAAGTTGATGAAGGGACATTCACAAAGAACACCCGTGCTCACGCCGGGATTCGAATTCAATTCAATTCAATTCAATTCAATGGTCTTTATTCTTGGGCGAGGTTCAGCAAATGCTGATCTACCACCTAACCCGACAAAGAAAAATGTAGCAAAGTATCTAGGTACATTATTATACATGAAGATTATAAGACACTACATAAGTAAAATAACATAAAAGAAACTATAAAGAAAAACTACTACTACACAAAGAAAATCACAAAAAGAAAACAGATGACAAAATATATACAGTGCGTGTGTGCTAATAAATGAAAAGATAATAATATACATGTATTAACTTAGTTTCGGTCCAGTTTTTTCAATAATTCACAGGAAACAGTTTTTAATCATATGTGGTCTTACTTTGCTTCTGATCATCAATCAGTGAATCATATACTGCCCTACGAAACTGTTTGTAGTTCAGTTGCTTTATTTCGTTCGGGAGTGCATTCCAGATTTTAGGTGCCATGTAACTGAATGAAGATTGCGAAACAGAAGTTCTGCAGCGAGGTATATGGAGATTAGCGGCGTTTCTGGTGGAGTAAGAGTGCGTTTCACTCCTGTCTTTAAGCTTAACACTCAGATAATCCGGGATGTTTTTGTTTATAACATTGCAAGTAATGCAGGTCATGTGCAGTTCTCTCCGTCTTGCCATGTTGATAATTTTGTGCTGATTAAGCACAGGTAGAACGTGTTCGTGATTTTTAAATCTGTAGACATACCTCATGCATGCATTTTGGACTTTCTGAATTTTGCCTGAGAGCCATTTTGTGATTCTTGGCCCGTAAACAACATCGCAATAATCGAAAAGAGGATATATTAAAAATTGGACCAAATTTAATTTAATTTTGGGTGAAAGAAAGTCAACAAGCGTGTAGAGCTCTTTAGCACCGAATAACCTTTACCGCACTGTTTCAGTACATGTTCAGACCAGTCTAATTTTTGATCCATGGTCAAGCCCAAATTTCGTACTGTTTGTGAGAATTTTGCGTTCTTCGTTTCAATTAATATTTTGCATTCGCTGAGATTTATTTGTTTCACGAGATTATTGTTTCCGATAATAGTAAATACAGATTTATTTAAATTTAGAACTAAGCCATTTGATTCACACCAGTTACTTATATTTTTCAAGTCCTGATTTAATAGTGTAATCGCATTTTGTAAATTAAATATATCTGTCGATATATACAATTGCGTGTCATCGGCATAACAGTGCACATTACAATATTTCACTGACGTAATCAAGTCAGCAGCTGCTAACATGAATAACAAAGGACCCAGGATTGAACCCTGAGGGTCACCAGCATCCACTAGCAGAGGCGACGACAGTTTATCTGTTAATACACGCTGTTGCCTTCCACGGAGATACGTCTCGAACCATTTGAGTGTTATTGGAGAGAATTTGTAATAGTGTAGCTTTGCAAGAAGTAGTTTATGTGGTAGCGTGTCAAAAGCTTTGCTGACGTCAAGTAAAACTAACATTGTTACATGGGATTTGTCCATTGCATGGAAAATATCGTCGGTCACTTTCAGGACAGCAGTTTGCATGCTATAGTGAGGACGAAAACCGGATTGTTGCGGAGGAAGAATGTTATAGTCGCCAATCTACTTACGAACTTGATCGTTTACTGTTTTCTCAATGATTTTTGAGAGTACCGGCAAAATACTAATGGGGCGAATGTCATTTACAGAGCTCGGGTTCTGTTTCTTAGGTATGGGAATGACCTTTGCCTCCTTCCAAGAATGCGGGAAACAGCCTGTGAGGAGGGAATAATTAATGATATGCGTTAATGGTGGAAGGATTTGGGGAAGTGAGAGTTTTATCATTTTTACAGATATGCCGTCAACTCCGGCCGCGTTTGATCGGATTTTGTACACGAATTTTCTGACAACGGATTCATCCACTTCACGAAAACTGAAATCAGCCGCACTCTCACTGAAACAGCCAGCGTAATAACGCTCACACTGCCGAGAAACTTTCTCTTGGTTTATTTTCAAGTCGCGGCATACGTTCACAAAGTGATTATTTAGGACATTAGCATCATTTAATGTGGAAGGAAGTTCCCCGATTTTGTTTTTACCACTATACCCCCAATTCCGCATATGTTGCCATATGTGCTTCGAATCATTGGACGAATTTATGATATGTTCGAAATACGCTTTTTTCTCTTGTCTTACGACCGATGTTGCGAAATTACGTAATCTCTTGTATTCGGTCCAATGTTGAGAATTATTTGTCCGCCTAAATTTCAGTAGCTCGTTATCTCTTAATTTTATGATTAACTTAACATTTTCTGTTATCCAGGGTGCTTTTTTCTTAGTTGCGCGAACGGTTTTCAATGGAGCATGTTTATCAAACACCGCAATTAATGTTTCGGTGAAGAAACGCACTTTATCTTCAATGTTTGCAAATTCCATTAACATATTCCAATTTATTTTGCTTAGGTCGTTTTCGAGGTTGTCTTTCACTATTGCATTATAGTTCCTGTAAGTAATTGTCGTGGCCTTAGGCTTTGTTTTGCTGAAATGCAGAGAGACATATGTCAAACAATGATCGGAGTTGCTGACTGGTACAGAGACGCCAGAATTTATGACATCAGATAAGTTATTTACGAAGATCGGATCAATTAAGGTTTGAGTGTTATGTGTGATACGAGTGGGTTCCGTTAGTATTTGGGAGAGCTGGAACTGTTCAGCAAGTGACCGGACGTATCGTGTGTCGGGCTCATTTGGCTTTAAAAAATCTACGTTTATGTCACCTAAGATTACTAAGTGATGGACTTTGTGATATATATTTGATACAATATCTTCGATGATTGATAATTTGGAGTACGGAATATCACCGGGCCTATAAATGCCGCAGATGCCAATACTGCGTTGCTTTTGACGGATTATTATTACAATAAATTCAATATTATTAATCTCTTCAGGAATAATTGATATCTCTTCTACCGCTAGCTCCGAACGCACGTAAAATAAAATTCCGCCGACACCTTTATGCTTGCGGTCAGGGGCGGTCAGGGGCCTCTGTCGTCTTGGCGCGCTGTGCAAAACACTCTGACACGGAGGTGGGTGGATGATCCAACTATCGTACACTCCACTGACGTAACAGGGCCGATTAGTAATTCAGACCACTGTTTATTACATCTTGAGAATGTTGATAAACATTTTAAAATAATTTTGTTCAGAGACTATTTGATGTTAAGAGTTTTCGAATGAATACTAACCATTTCCACTGACACAATATTAAGCAGTTATATACTAACGATATAATAATAAAAGATAAAAAAAATAGTTTTGCGGGTTAAGTGGTAGAGCAGGCACAGGCTGAACTTCTACCACGAGGACTTCACCAACTTATTTGACAAAACCTGTGTTGATCTTTTAGTTTTTAATGCACATCGCTGTTCGTGCGATAAATTATACAATGCAGTGGCCATTAAGAAGTGGTATATTTGAGCTTCATAAAGTTACGTCAGTCAATATTGCGTATTGTAATATCACATAGCATGAGTGGCATGAGCGCGAAGAACCAGGTAGGAATTCTAGCCCTGTCGTCTGCTTCAGAAGGCAGGAAGGGTCACATGAACCAATCACGGTAGACCTCTCTGCTCCGTATTCTGGCGTACGAGAGAGCATTTACGCGCGTGCTGTAGAAATCGAAGCTTTCCCTCCAGAAAGGCAGCAAGGAATATAGAGTCCTGTACACCGAACCTGCTCGGCGTCCGGCCAGGAAAGGCATTGGAAAAATAAATGCTAGAACGAGTGTTGTTAGTGGAGCATTGCAAGCGGATCGCAAAAAATAGCTATTATAATGCCATGAAGGTCAAACATATATGAAGTTAGTCAAGTTTTACTTTATATTTTCAGCATTTACGCATTTTTAAAATTTTAAATCTGAGAACGCCGGGCGTACGGGCGTACTATAATGCTACGCCACTGTTGAATTATATGAATTAGCTAAATTGAAATATGACAAGAAGAGGGTTGACCATGGCAGTGAACCTAGCCTTTGTTTGCATATTCCCTTTTGTTTGATTTGGTTGTTTTAAGGTTTGTTATTTAGCATCACTTTTCTGCCACATTTGACCAATCACAAAGATGATGATGAGTGATGATATGATGATATTGACACTCATGGCGACCCCAGGGCAGAATACTCAAGTAGCCCCTCTCACCACTTTATGCCATTATAGTGACTGGATCTACGAATACAAAAAAATGCAATTTCATCATATGGGGTGCTAACCAAATATAATTTCCTTGATTATGATTAAAGATGTGTTTATTTATTTATTGTCTTTTTTTTTATAAATGGTAGAGACTCATAACAAAGAGTACCCACAGTAGGAACTCTACGTCAGTGTCTCTGAACCACCAGGCCATAGTCCAGTACTGAGCTGCAAAATGTTATACCGAACCATGAGAGTTTCTCCTGAAGTTAGCAAATTTCAGCCCAAGCTGGCAACCACCTGGAAAGATAACCTTTCATTCGGCGTTCACCATCGATAGGAGGAAATCCTTTCTGGCCAGTGCTGTTGAGAAAACAAAGCTGCTGAAAGGGAACTGTCATCTATCCAGACTTTGAAATTGAATTTTAATTTTGAGGTTTTTGGACTTTTAATCTCTCTAAATCTTTATGTACCTATGTCTCAGTGTCTGTACATCATGAAAAATAGAATGTTTTATTACTTCCCAGATGTCTAGGAGCCAGTATGGTGGAGCGACTTGCAACCCAAGATAGCATCCATGAATGATGACTTTTTACTTGGCTTTGAGTTTGACTGTGATAACAGGAAATGTTTTTGCGATGGTGGTGATGAGTGATGAAATGAAAAACTCAATATGCTGACTAAGGCAGTAATTTATTTTATTATAAAACTTAAACTAAACGTAATGTTTCAACCTTCTAGCAAGGTCTTCTTCAGACTCTGCACCAAGTACAAATGTAAAAAGATACAAAAACAGGATGATATATATACACACAAAATTACTCCCCTCCAGACTATTAGATAGTTGTTCTGGAACATTCTAGCATGTGGCTTTCCCTTGTCAACTCTACTTTAACCTAAAAGGATAAACATATTTACTTCCATATGGAATGTGATTGGACTCTTTATCTCACACTATTTTTCCTTCATTCTTCTTCCTTCTTTTGTTTAACTTCAGTCCCCCATTCCAGTTCATTGTGTCTTCCTCACCTTTCTTCTCTATTTCCTTGGCCTCCATCCATTTTCTCACTAGTATTCTCTTCTCCCTTCCTATCTGCTTCGCCTCATCCCACTCTATGTCATGTCCTGTTTCTCTCGTGTGTTTATATATCGCATTTCTCTCTCTCTTAAGTCGTACATCATCCCTATGCTGTTTCAACCTGTCTTTCAGCCTCTTTTTTGTTTCTCCTATGTACACACTCTGACATTCTTTGCATTTTATTTAGTAGATAATCCCTTCCTCTTCATCTTCTCTGTTTTCCTTTTTCTTGTTTGCATTCTTCGTTATTCTTAAGATGCTTCTCCCTCCCTTCCTGTAAGTTTTAATGCCCGCTTTCCTAAGCACTTTGCATATATTTTCTGTGGTCGTCCCCATACTCCTTATTCCAAACCTCATCTCTATTTCTTTCTCTTCCTCTTTCTCTTTCTCTTCCAATTCTCCCCTGCCACTTTTCTTCCTTCTTCTGTTTAGGTCCCGTCTATCCTCCTTCTCATAGCCATTCTTTTCCAGCTGTTTCCATAGGCTATTTATTTTGCCTTCTTTTTCACATTCTTTCGTGCATATTTTCTTGATTCTGTCCTCCATATTCTGTATAAAATGTATTTTTGTCACCTCACTTACATCACTTCTTTTGTGGCAGAATACCCCTGCTGCACACTTCTTCTGATGCCAAGCGGTTTCAATTTCTTGTCCTCTTTTCCTTTTCATCAATATATCTAGGTAGCTTAACTTGTCTTCTTCTTCTATTTCGAGTTCCAATAATATCCCTCTTTCTTCATCTTGTATTTCTTTTGCAAAAATGTCGAGCTGCCTCTTCATTCCCTTCCATATGCCAAAACAATTGTCCACATATCTGCAAAACAGAATTATTTTGTAACCTCCTTTTTCTATCACTTTCTTTTCCCATTCATTCATAACCAATTCAGCCAATGCTGGGCTTAGGATAGAACCTATATTCAGTCCTTCGCTCATTAACATTATTTTATTCCCAATTATACTGTAACCGTTATTCCAAATGGTTTCCAGTGCCTTCACTACCCTTCCACTATCCCATTCTCCTATAATTTATTGTCCCATTATCTTTTTAACAATGTCCAAAACGTGTCCCCTCTTGATGCTCGGGAACGTACTTTTCACGTCCAAGCTAAACATTGTCGTCTTCATCTCATTTAACTTAAGTCCTTTTATGAGATCCACTACTTGTTCACTGTTCTTAACTGCTCTGCTTTCTTGCTGTGTTACTAACACTTCAATAACTTTCTTTAATTTCTTTTCCAAGAGTTCCAAAATATTGTTTCTGCAGTCCATTACTTGTCTCAACTTTATCTCCTCTTTGTGTATCTTTGGAAAGCCTTTCAAACTTGGTAGTCTTCCTGTCTCATTTTTGCACTTCTTGAATCCTCTCCTTCTACAGTCTTGTATGACCCTTTCTCTTATAGTTAGTTCTTCTTCTGTTCCACAAATCTCCTCATATCCGTTCTCTTTTAGGTCTTCATACTTCCTCTTGTACCATTCTCTTTCCATCACCACAATTGCTCTTCCTTTATCTGCCTGCTCTATCACCACATCACTTCTTGTCTTGTCTGCTCTATGCTAATAATAAGAGTGTGTCAAAATGACTAATAAAATAGGTAGCTACTGTGAAATACAGTGCATTCTTTACTCATAAACAAATTAAGATTAATAATGGCAATCCACACTTGTACTGCGTAAATTGGTTTTTATATTTTCAATTTGAAATCAATCTCTCTGCTAATGTGAGAGTGGCAGTAAGGTACATAAAAAAAGCCTTGAAGGCATAAGGATAACTGAAAATGAATGTGTTACAGTGAGATCAGCAAGCTCTTTCACATAATTCATGTCCTTTGAAAGAACATCTAACTGATAATATTTGTGATTGAAGTAAAGGCCTGCAAATGTTCTAGCATTTTTTAAGGTTCTCAACAAAGCTCAGTGTCTGTTCATCATGAAAAAATAATGTTGTGTTACTTTCTAGATGTGTACAACAGCTTCAATTCCATTGAAACGATTGTCCAGTTGTAAACAAATTTTGTCTATCATTGGGTAAAATATTGACAGGTCGAACCAGTTCTCTTGATTGGTAAGCCTTTGATCCTGCCAGAGTTTGTCAAAATGCTTCTTTAATTTCTGGATTCTTTTGTCGGAAAATTCACTTGAAATTCCCCACTCGGCACAAATTTTCATCACTTCAACAAGTGAATCAAATCGAAGCTCAGACATTTCTAAGAAGATAGCATTCCCTAAGAGATTACATGCAGTCATAACATCAAGAGATTCTGGTTGTGTGCCTTAGAAATGACATTTAACTCTTCTGAAACTTTACATTGAACTGTAGGTAATAAAATCTAACTGAAAAACTCGATTTAACCCTTAAGCGAAATAGCATCACTTCTTTCATTTGTCTTCATCCAGTCCAGTAACATACACATAAATGAATTCAGGGAACGTGTAATCCTAAGTATTCTTTCTGAACTATTACCTCCTGGAGAGAAACTCACTTTACCTGTGCAACAAGGTAGAAAACCCCCAATTCATCACTTGATAGACAAAGTAGGGGATAATGGAAGAAAGAAGAAAGGACGCTGTGTACATTGCTACAAAATCTATGGCAGAAGTGGAAATTCTGACTCGACAGGGAGGAGATTTGCCAGGTGGGTGAAGACAGTATGTGACAAATGTCCCAAAAATCCTTTTATGTGCCGGGAGTGTTTCAACAAAAATCATTAAACTTCCAGTGTTCGGTACAAAATATGTCATCCTTATATCTATATATCTACAAAGAACATAAGTTTACAAAGCAAATATTATATAACGAATCGTTTTGTAAGAATTATGATGTACTAGCAATGTATTCCATAATGTAGAATCGTTTGCTGTGAATTCCAACCAGAAAAAAAATGTATTTACACATTTACCCTTCTTTTTTAGTTGTCAATACATTTGTACTAGTGAAAAGAATACGTAAGCGTAAATAAATTTTTGAAGATTTTTTTACTCTTGTAAGACATTACAGAAATTAAAATTATTACTGCCCCGTTTGATTGCATCCAGCAACTATTTATTTCATTTTATTTATTGCGCACATTCTTATTTTATTTGCTGTGAATAGTATTATATTTATTTCTGGAACATTTTCTCGAACGAAATGTATACTTTTCGCCAGACATAAACTTTTTAAATAAAATACGTGGACAATTTAATATGCAAATGTTTGTAGAATAATGAGAAAAGTGGAAAACTATTGTCCTCCTCTGTGGCCGTGCGGTCTAAGGCACCTTGCTTTGGACGGCGGCTGCGGGAAGGCATGGGTTCGATGTCGGGTTCAGTCTCCGGGAATTTTCGGCCTGTGTATAGGGCCGGTGGCAACCCACAATCGTGAGAAAATTGGGGAGCTCCGAGTGAGTGAACGTAATCTGGTCGCGAAGTCCTACAACGGCTGGGGGTTGGTCAGGCCGACCACCTGTCGGCCGCTGCAGATCTCCACGCCCCCCTGGTGGGCCGCGTGGGAGGGAGGCCAGCAGTCGGTAGGTAAGCCAGGAGCCAATTTTGGGCTGTAGCGATATAAGGTTACTAGAGGGGGGGGACTATCGTAAAAATCATTTTCATAAATAAAATTGAAAACGATAATTAGAGATTTACACCCAAAAATAAATTAAAAATGTATATCACCTTTATTTATTTATTTCAATAAATTATTAAGTAAAATGCAAAAATTAGTTGCTCGAGTTATTGAAAAAAAATGTGCAGTACAACTGGAATTGAACCCAAAACCTTCGGGACGTGAAACTTATTCGCTACCACGGGGCCACCTGGCCGCTTGAAAGTCATACAATAGAAGCTATCAAGCTTCGCCTCATCAAGGCACTTGGAAAGCATAGAAACTTTCAAGTGATATTCCTCGTTTTTTTTCTTCTTTTAAAGTCCACTTTATGCACAGCAAGAAAGCTAATACCGAACTGTACCTACAGTTTAAAGTTGGATCCCAACCACTTGTGCCTTAACCGGGTATCAAACTTTTCCTCGGAAATTGCTCGCTAAGGTGAGATATTATCAAAACTCGCTTCGGGCATGGCAATGAGAATAAAGAAAATTGACATGTGTGACAACTGCGAGAAATGTGAAAAACTGGGGATACTGACGAGTAGATGTATTCCTTTAATTTAATAATCAAAAAACTACAGAGTACCCTACCACTATACAAAGTCCCGTCCCAAACGGTAACCTCTCCTTCTTAGATAAAATCAAGAGATATTCTCAGTTTGTGACTTGTGTGCCTTTTCCTGAAAAATTAGATATTGTATTTTAGTTCTTCTCTCTTGTTTATTTATATTAATAACTAAATTCCTATTAGTATAAAAATACATTTCACTGTCCATAAGTCATGCATTGTAAACTGTTAAAAAATTATGCATTGTTCTCGGCAGTTTTCAATGCAACATTGAGGCTTTCTGATAGTGCATCGTACGCTTCATATCAGGGTATGATCATTTATAAGTTGGTTTAAGCAAAATTCTGCATTTTTTTTCTTGCAATATACCGTACGATATCAACATCTTCTTCTTCTTATAAGGCGCTACAGCTCTTTATGGGCTTTGGCCTGCTCAATTACATCCTTCCATTCTTCTCTACTCAACACACATTTCTTCCAGTTCTGTGTCTTCAGTTTTCTTATGTCATTTATGACATCGTCTATCCATCTGGTTTTGGGCCTTCCTTGTGATCTTGTAGCAATAGGTCTCCAATTGTAAATTTGTTTCACAATTCTTTCTTCGGGCATTCTTTCAATATGACCCAACCAGCTCAATCTTTATGTTTTGATAAATCTTCTTATATTCTTACTCTTTATTAATGTTTCAAGCTCTTCGTTTGTTTTTATTCGCCATATATTATTAGATTGTCTCGTTGGGCCATATATTTTCCTTAATATCTTTCTTTCAAATATCATTAATTTTCGAATTATATCTTCTTTCAGCACCCAGGTTTCACAGCCATATGTAACCACAGGTCTTATTATGGATTTATACAGCTTTAATTTTATTTTTCTGGAAACTAGTTTGGATTGGAATATCCTCTTATTCGCATAAAATGCTCTATTTCCAGCTGCAATCCTTTCTTTAATTTCTTCTTCGATTTCATTGTTTCCATTTACTATTGACCCGAGATATTTAAATGACTGTACCTGCTCTATGTGCATTGTATCTAGTACGATATCAACATCACATTGTAAAACCTGTTATTAATGGTTTCAATATCATTTGATGGGAATAAAAAAAATCGTATTACTTTGGTTTCGAACATGCGAACGCAAGTATCAAAGTATTTACTTTAGACAGCACTCACGATTTTGAAACGTGGAAAGGTAATCATTTTACGGGGAACGTGAAAGTTGATGGGTTGACAGAATGTAGCTACTGCCATATTAGCACTGACAACTAGAAAGCGAACTCAATGATTATATGGCTGCATGCTTTTCGCTAATAACTGTGATTTTTCAACATATACACAAATACATCGTCGCTCCGAAACAAGAAATTTTCATCTTTGCTGCTTTCAGATTACCAACATACAAAATGGCATGTAATTCAAAAGGTTTTGAAGAAACTTCAGTTTTATATGTAAACTCGCGTACTTTCGACGTGGCCTTTGGCCACGTCTTGTATGCTCGCATGCGTGACCTTCGGCCACGTTGTGGTCGCAATCATGTTATAGATGGGGTTCTTCATAGATCTTAATGACTTTGAAAATGTCTGCATGTTGTATTGGATGATGGGGAACATATGTATAACTTTGAAAAGTTTAGAAAGTAACTTTATGTGTGTATGGGCTCTAATAAGGTACAAATATTCAAACTATTATTGTCTATTTTCTTAATAATTAACTGAGTAAGTAATAACCGTTTGAAGATAATTAGTTGGATGTTTTGCATTTACGAATTAAATTGCGACACTAAATTGAAAAATGTTATATTTACTTCTTTTGTCATTTTCACATTTTTGAACGTAATTGGATAATAACTGTTTTCCGTCATTCCCCTCTTTTACCTACCTTGCCTCTGTAATAAATTCTGATGCTCGCATTTTGAAATTCGAAGAGTCTAGCATAATTCCCTTACAGTAGTTTTCGGGGTGAAAATAAACATTCTTTAAGTTCCCTAGCAACGTCCGTTTCCATGGACAACAACAGGCACGGCAAGCTCTAAGGAATTGCATGTCATTATACCCCCTAAACATTTAGTTAAAACAAGAACGATGTAGATATTTACGCATTGAGTATAACAATTTATACGGAATTGTATCTGGGCTGAAACTCCTTATTATGTAGATGTCACCCTTGTTTGAGGCACCTTTTCAAAGCCAGGGGTTCATTCATCTGTGTGATATTGATCTGTGAGAAATATAATGTATCTCGACAATTAAGAATTGAAGGAAACAATGTGTGCTGCAAAAGAAATGCCCGTGGCAACGGTTGCTAAGGGCGTGAAAAAAGGGCATTTTCACCCTTAAGGAAGGGCCGATTGAGCGATTTTTTAATTTTCTCGGCCTTTTGGGACGATTTCATGGGGGGTCGTAATCGGGCATTTTTCGCCTCCGGGGCTTCCTTCATGGAGAACATTTATGTCAGTGAGTGAGTGGTGGGATTGGGGCTTTATATATATTGGACTCGCGCACTTTCGACGTGGCCTTTGGCCACGTCTCGTGCGCTCGCCGACGTGGTTCTCTTATTTGGAAAGTTTTGAACGTAAATTTATGTGTGTTTGCGCTGTAATATGTACAAATAATCAAAATATTATTGTTTTTTTCTTAATAATAAGCTGGGTAAGTAATAACAGTTAAAATATAGTTAGTTATATGTTTTATGTAAACGAATTCAATAGCGACACTAAATTGGAAAAGTAACATTTTACTTCTGTAGTCAGTTTTACATTTTTAAACATAATTGAAATAAAGAAATGTTTTCCTTCATTCTTCGCAAATTTCTATCTCTCCTCTGCAATGAATTCTGATGCTCACATTTTAAAATTCGAAAACTCTAATACTGTGCACAAAGTGGACTTAAAACACCAAATCAATCAATCAATCAATCAATCGAAAACTTTAGCATAATTCCCTTACAGTAGCATTCGGGGTGAAAATAAACTTTCTTTAAGTTCCTTAGCAACGTCCGTTTCCATGGTGAACAACAAGCACGGCAAGCTCTAAGGAATTGCATGTCATTATACCCCCTAAACATTTAGTTGAAACAAGCACGATGCAGATATTTACGCATTGAGTTTACCAATATATACGTAATTGTATCTGGGCTGAAACTCCTTATTATGTAGATGTCACCCTTGTTTCAGGCACCTTTTCAAAGCCAGGAGTTGATTCATCTGTGTGCTATTGAACTGTGAGAAATATAATGTATCTCGACAATTAAGAATTGAAGGAAACAATGTGCGCGAAAGAAATGCCCGTGGCAACGGTTGCTAAGGACGTGAAAAAAGGGCATTTTCACCCTTAAGGAAGGGCAAAGTGAGCGATTTCTTAATTTTCTCGGCCTTTCGGGACGATTTCATGGGGGGTCGTAATCGGGCATTTTTCGCCTCCGGGGCTTCCTTCATGGAGAAAATTTATGTCAGTGAGTCAGTGAGTGAGTGGTGGGATTGGGGCTTTATATATATTGGACTCGCGTACTTTCGACGTGGCCAAGGCCACGTCTTGTACGCTCGCATGCGTGACCTTCGGCCACTTTGTGGGCGTAATCATATTATAGATGGGGTAAAATGTCTGCATGTTGTATTGGATGTAGGGGAACAAGTGTAGAAGTTCACTAATTTTAAAAGTTTAGAAAGTAACTTTGTGTGTGTATGGGCTCTAATAAGGCACAAATATTCAAAGCATTATTGTCTATTTTCTTAATAATAAACTGAGTAAGTAATAACCGTTTCAAAATTATTAGCTGGATGTCTTGCATAAACGAATTCAATAGCGACACTAAATTGGAAATGCAATATTTACGTCTTTTGTCATTTTCACATTTTTAAACATAATTGGATAATAATTGTTTTCCGTCATTCTCCTCAAATTCCTACCTTGCCTCCGTAATAAATTCTGACGCTCGTATTTTGAAATTCGTAAAGTCTAGCATAATTCCCTTACAGTAGTTCTCGGGGTAAAAATATACTTTCTTTAAGTTCCCTAGCAACGTCCGTTTCCATGGACAACAACAAGCACGGCAAAAACTCTAAATAATTGTTTGTTATTATACCTCTAAACATTTAGTTAAAAGAACCACGATGTAGATAACATTTTTCGCATTGAGTTTACCAATATATACGTAAGTAATTGATTCTGGGCTGAAACTCCTTATGTAGATGTCACCCTTGTTTAAGGCACCTTTTTGAACCAGGTGTTGATTCATCTGTGTGCTATTGATCTGTGACAAATATAATGTAGCTAGACAATTAAGAATTGAAGGAAACAATGTGTGCAAAAGAAATGCCCGTGGCAACGGTTGCTAAGGACTTGAGAAAAGGGCATTTTCACCCTTAAGGAAGGGCCGATTGAGCGATTTTTGAATTTTCTCGGACTTTTGGGACGATTTCATGGGGGGTCGTAATCGGGCATTTTTCGCCTCCGGGGCTTCCTTCATGGAGAACATTTATGTCAGTGAGTCAGTGGTGGGATTGGGGCTATATATACAGGGTGTTGCAAAATACCTGTTACAACGCTTGGGAGGTGATTCGACAAGTAAAAACAAGGAAAAAATGCCATGTGAAAAAATGTCGAAATCGGCACCGTTTTCGAGTGACAGGCGTGCGAAAATCGCCTCACACCATGTTTATGGCACAATAACTCAAGAAGGAAGAAAGATATCAATGTCGGAATAAAATAATACAAACAAAATCGTACCTGGCGAATACAATGGTGCATCAATTGAGGCCCAGTGTAAATTGCGCAAGGGGACTCTCAAAGAAAGTGGAGAATCCCCTGATGGAAAATACAAGAAATTTACTACTATCTTCTACATAATGTTGAGATCGGAATGTAGCCAGTAAAAAACGTCGACGTATGTCCACATGTCCCACTACTGCTGGGACACCGTCCCACACCCGGGAAATAGGAAAGTAACTGCAAATCTCCTGTTGTACACGGTTCACATTGCGGTACGAAGAAGAAAAGAAACCAATTTTTCGCATGTCTTACTACTGCTGGGACACCATCCCAAATGGAAAAAAATACGGGAAAATCATAAAAAAACGTTTTCAATCCCTTAATGTTGACACACGACTTTGCAGTACGAAAAACAAAAGTTAAACAATGGCCACATGTCGTCAGGCTGTACATACGTATACTACAAGAGAGCTCCCCAGAGAAAGTGGGTAATCCTCGAAGGAATGAAGACGGCGAATGGCGAGAAAACGCACACAATGTGGCATGTAACATTTCCAGGCACAGCACATCTGGAAGGGATTCCACTGAGAAGCGCACAACCTCCGCACATGCAGATCGACGGTATGAAGTACAGCGATATCCAGCATCTTCACTCGCACCTTTCACTAAAGGACACTATGCGGTGCTGATATTGGCTCACAAACACCGGTATAATCAGAGACGTTGTTGAAAATGTCCGCCATTGACTTCAAGACAAAGATGACATCGGCGAAGCACTGATTGTCTTGTACGCGCAAATTCCTCTTTCATGTCACCAATTGTCCCAGCAGCGGCACTAACACGAGCAACGAGATCCTCAGCACTTTCCAGAGGGTTTCATACACGAGCCTTTTCATTTCTCCCCACACAAAGAAATCTAGTGGTGTGAGGTACGGGGGAACGAGGTGGCCACTGTAAAGGTCCACCCCTGCCAATCCAACGATCGCCGAAAATTTCGTTGAGTAAGGCCCTGGCTCCCCGGTCGAAATGTGCGGGGGCGCCGTCGTGTTCAAACCAGATACGTTGTCTACCTGCCAGTGGCACGTTTTCCAAAAGTTCAGGCAATACGTCATGTAGAAACACCCGATAATTCCCACCACACAAAGTAGTGGGCAAAATGTACGGGCCTATCGAGTGGTCACCTACTACGCCACACCACACATTCACTGCGAACCTATGTTGATGATGGCGCACAATGATTGCATGCGGATTGTCCATATTGAACATGCCGTCCCTGGTGAATATTGCCTCATCGGTCCACAAAACTCATGTTGGGAAATCTGGAATGACAAGAGTTTGTTGCACGTACCATTGGCAGAAATCCAAGCGTAGGGGAAAGTCCGTGGGCAGTATGTGGTGCACCTTATGCAATTTGTATGGGTGCAATCCGTCCTCCTGAAGTGCGCGGAACACATTGCTATGGTGGGTTTGTTGAGTACGAGCAATGACACGTGTGCTGATGTCAGGACGGTCTCGTATCGCGTCCAACACGTCCTCTTCAAATTGCACAGTGCGCACAGTGTGGGGTCTTCCACAATCCCACCTACGGAGAGATCCAGTTTCACGCAGTCGAGCATCAAGTCTTTGAAAGAGTGCATGTGCTGGTAACCGCCTATTGGAAAAACGTTCGTGATACGAACGCCGTGCTTCACGGCTGTTTCGGTTTGCCTCTCCATAAACGAGATGCATATCAGCAAGCTCGTGGGTAGAGTACTCCACCATTGTCCTGTTCGAGAACTGCCCAGCAACAGGGGCACTGTCCCTCCGAATGACGGATCACAACTACCGTGATTAGCACCCACGTAATGTCACACAGGTGTCCACGCAGTTGTTGCAAACCGAGAAAGAACACGATAATACGTACTCTACGTACAATATTCCTTGGCGCAATTCAACCATACACACACGCCAGACTAAATTCCACGCTGCGAGACGCAGAACAAGACAGGAAAAACAACGGTCGACTACACTCTCTACGTAGTATCCACCAACACAAGTGACCTACACTCACAGCGCCTCTAGTGGGGCTTTCTGTATCAATTAGCTGAAATCAATCTGAGCGTAATTTGATGGCATAGCGTCATTTTCGAGTAAATTTCCTATTTCCCGAGTGTGGGACGGTGTCCCAGCAGTAGTGGGACATGTGGACATACGTCGTCATTTTTTACTGCCTACATTCCGATCTCAACATTATGTAGAAAATAGTAGTAAATTTCCAGTATTTTACATCAGGGGATTCCCCACTTTCTTTGAGAGTCCCCTTGCGCAATTTACACTGGGCCTCAATTGATGCACCATTGTATTCGTCAGGCACAACTTTCTTTGTATTCTTTTAATCCGACATTGATATCTTTCTTCCTTCTTGAGTTATTGTGCTTTAAACATGGTGTGAGGCGATTTTCGCACGCCTATCACTCGAAAACGGTGCCGATTTCGACATTTTTTCACATGGCATTTTTTCCTTGTTTTTACTTGTCGAATCACCTCCCAAGCGTTGTAACAGGTATTTTGCAACACCCTGTATATTGGATAAGGTTAGATGAAGTTAGAAAAAAAACACGTTACCTTAAGTTGGGCTCGAGCTTAGGTTGCCCGCATGCTAGTCCGAGACGATAACCACATGGAGAACATTTATGTCAGTGAGGGAGTGGTGGGATTGGGGCTTTATATATATTGGATAAGGTTAGATGAAGTTAGAAAAAAAACACGTTACCTTAAGTTGGGCTCGAGCTTAGGTTGCCCGCATGCTAGTCCGAGACGATAACCACATGGAGAACATTTATGTCAGTGAGGGAGTGGTGGGATTGGGGCTTTATATATATTGGATAAGGTTAGATGAAGTTAGAAAAAAAAAACGTTACCTTAAGTTGGGCTCGAGGTTAGGTTGCCCGCATGCTAGTCCGAGACGATAACCAACACTCCAAACGAGACAACACGAAACGTTTTTGCAAGTAGTCGCACATCATGCTTCTCCGTTTATTGTTATTTGGACATTCACTTGAAGTTAAAACTTAGCTTTGTGTGTGTGTGTTTTCACGTACACGTGTGTGACAAGAGTGGTGTGAACGTGTGTTCTAGGTATCATTTTCGTTCAATGCATTAATATAATTGTAAAATGTACGTAGAACTTAGTGTAATTCACGGAGTGCAAATATAAACCCAGTCCGTCAGGTTCGTTCCCAAACAACATTAAATAAAGGAACGTAACGTGGACCGAGAATTATTCCATGTCGAGAACACGAGACATTACTTTTAGTCACAAGGTTCTTGGTGGTCAGACATCGAGGGCTTGCTTCATTGCTTCTTCAATAGGGTCGTTAAAACTCAGAAGTGCCCTTGACTGTACAGGAACCCTGCAATATCGCATGGATGCCAATCTGCTTGTGATTGAGTGAAGCGTGATCAGAGAATCCGCAGTCGCCTTCAATCGTTATCAAGTAATTTCCCAATTGCCATCCCCATTCTGTGATCCTGTCCTGCAGGAGCAGAGAATCTATTACACGGCATGACCAACTTATTCACCCGACCTCAACCACATCAAAATTCCATGATACTCCTGAAAGAAGTTATCGCCATTCGTCACAACCCCCTTCCCCCGAAACAACTTGCCTGCCTACCATACAGGAACAGGAGCCTATTTTTCAGAGTATATACGCTGGACAATCTGGTGAAAAGCATGCCAAATCGTGTAGAGAGGTGCATACGTGCTCGAGGAGGCCCAATGACTCCTGAATACCAGAGACGAATGAATGAGCGATGGCTGTTGGGATTTCTGACACTCATTATGAAACTGGATTCTTTGGTTCGCATTGTAACAGTGCTACTGTATACTTACTTTACCTCCTTGTTTCCTGTAAAACGCTTCGCCTTTGCTAACTCTCTAGCCTTCTTAAACCCAAAGTTTATGCCTGCAGCAACACCAACATTCCATCTGTCCCTATCCTGGACAAGATCAACTCAAACTTTTCCATCCCTACCGATTTCCTTTATGTCCATCTCACCGTTATCTCTCCCTCTTCCTCTTGGCCTTCCTACAGGTCTATTACCATCAGGTTTCCCAACAAGAATTCTGTAAACTCTTCTTTCCTCTCCCAATCGTGCCACATGGCCTGCCCACCTAAGTTTTCTTGATTTAATCTAAACTTAACTAAACCCACAGCGCTACAGCCCTTTGAAGGGCCTTGGCTTACCTACCGACTGCTGGTCTTCCTCCCACACTGTTCCTCCGTCACCTGTTATAGCGTGGAGGTCTTAGACCAGTATTGGGGTGACGGGTGATCAGCCTGACGAACCCCCGGCCGTTATTGTAGGTCTTCTTGATCGGGTTACGCTCACTCACTCGGAGCAAGGTTTCACTCCTGAAAGCAGGTAGAAGGAGCTGCCCAATGTTAAATGGAGATGCAACTCTTCCTCCTACATGTAATCTGCAAGGAATACTTATTTGTAACAAAGCAAACGAATTTACGCGTAGTACGAATCGGCTAAAACATTTAATGAAGAATTGTCCATGATGAAAACTTTTCAGTCGATATTTGTGGAGATATCTTTGCATTGAACACGAGTGGAAAAATGGGTAAAATTAGTGTGTCCTGAATTGCCACAACATAAATAGTGATTTCATTAATATTTGTCAATGTGTTTGAAGCAGTACACAATTATCGTTAGAGTATCATAATTCACGATCTTATACATGAAAATCTCCCTTTGAACGTGTGTCAATTCATTTTTCTTATACATATAAATTCCAGATGCAGAACAATGTAACCACTTTACTCTGCTATTACAAATAATGTCACCATTCTCTTCATGAATAAAAAGAGAATTAAAAAAAAAGAGAACATCTTGCAAGGAGAATCGAATCCGGGACCACTGGCAACCCATTCGAGAACTCTAACCACTACACCACGCTCTTTCCTTCCGTTTTAACACCAATTTTTAAGTATTCTGGACCTCCAATATTGTAATTGTCGTTGTGTATACATGTAGTTGAACTCTTACATTACTTTTGAATTGCTCTCTTGCAGTATAGCAGCTATCTTCGAGAAATAATGGCGCAGTGTCGTGTCCAGAATAGTCTTATGAAATGTATTTGCTGTTGCGTAAGGTAACACGAAATAATTACACCGCTTGCAAACTGCCAAATTTGCGAAACGTAATACGTAAACAGGCGGAAAATTGTATTCATAAAATCACATCACATTCGACAGTGTTAGTCATGAGATAGAAGAAGCTGACCAATGTAAAATGTAGATGCAGACTTTTCTGGACATGAGACTGCGTCAGTAAACAAGCACTTCTTGTTTTCCAGTATCACAGGAAGATAACATCGTCCTGTAAAGTTGAAGCCTCTAGATATATTACATTAATAATGTCTAATGACAATAAGTAGCGATTTTACAATACAGGGAATTTCTCCATTTTGTTTGAAATTCGGTATGCTCACTAATTTTGGCCCCCTAATCACGAATCTGCAGTCAAAATTTGGCGCTCACACGTGGAAATAGCAAAATAATCTAAATTAAGTTCTTATTTCTACACCCTCGATTTCCAAATTTCCCACTGATTCCGGGGTCCGCCCCTGGGGTAATTGACCTACCGCCCCCAACCGCTAACGCGGCCCCGCCTCCGCTCCGCTCCGGCTCCCCGGCTTTCTCTATAGAGTCCCTGTTAAAGGCATGTTAGAAATTGGACGGATTCACCTGCCCCCAAATAAGCGCAAAATTTATACGTGAGCACCAAATTTTAAGTGCAGATTCGTGATTACAAGGCCCAAATTAGTAAGTATCCCAAGTTTCAAGTAAGTTGGACAAATTCCCTGTATTGTTAAATTATACGAAATTTTTAATGAGAAACTTAGGATTTAGCATTGATGGTGGTGCCGACTGGTAGCTGGTTAGTTCATGCACGGACAAATGAATTCTGAAATTTACCTTCTTCAGCTTTTTGCACCCGGTGCAGGGGGCTTGGTACTAATTCCAACCTAAATTTGCATACAGTGACTCATGTTGGAATGTAAATTTCCGAAACACATGAGGCTATATAACATATTCTGAGATTAATTGGAAGTTGAAGAAATGGAACAGTCAAATGAACCGAGAACACTTTCTCTAGCTTCAGTTCATTACAAGGTTATGCCAGTATTTACAAAAATAACAAACTTCATAATATGAATAGCGTTTTGCTAGTGCAATAACAGAATTTTGCAGATCTCATAAGAATTCGAAGGAGAAGTCTGTATTCTCCCTCACCCTCAAAAATATGAAAATTTCTAAAATTAAATTTGTACCCATTCAAATCATAAACATTGTGATTTCCAAAGTGAAGTTTCTCCTAACATCAATTAGATTTATAATATCCAAACTTCATACTCAGATATCACCAAGACAAAAAATGTTTACAAAATACAAAATCGTGTACCAGTGGGAAACATAAGGATGACAGTAACTGTAACCATGATACAAATATGCTAGTTTTTATAGAAACAATATGAAAATAAATTACGTAACATTTGATGGATGTACATTTTGGTGTGGTGTTTCACGTCCTGTGAACCTCTAATGTCGAATTTATTAATAAATTTATGAATAAGTACTCTTCTTGGCAACGTAGGAAAAGGGACGGTGGTTAAATTAGGTCACCTAAATAATGAAATTTTATGTCTTGAAAGTCAGAAGTGGTGCAAAACCAAGATGGCGGGCAAGATCAAATATAACTCTTATTTACTAAACAATGGTTGATCCAAGAATTCTCTTCTGAACTGTAACTGAAGGTTGAATATTTCTTCGAGCAAGGAAACATCTTCAGTTGCAATTTCTAAAGAAATACCATTTATGGATAGCTTAATCGTGTAGCGTTGATCCAACGGGATATGTTGGTCTTAGTAATATCGTTGGAACGCCAGTCGCTAAAAATTCTTTACTAGGTTCTTGTAGTTCGGGAAACATTGTGTGCAACCATTCATCAGAAATGCGTATATTTCGTTAAGGATCGGTGTACTTAAGCGAAGAGGCCTCTCCGATTGCACAGTAGTAATGTCGTTGCCTTGTAATCAAGGGCTTCTGGGTTCAATACTATGTGGAGGCAAGTAGTGGTTGGTTTTGAAGCGTTACTGTGGCTTCGAAGACGTATCATTACATTACATTGACAACCTAAGAAATTCATTTAAAAAAGATCTGCTCCGAGAATTTCTTTCCTACTTAACTCCAGATCGTCCTTCTTGCTCTAGAACAAATATAAATAATTAAAATTGTCCTAGTGTATTATAATAATGAGTTGAGTTGTGAGTTTTAAATAGTTGGATATTCTCAGGCGCTGATAATCTCACACGATACCAGAAACAATATTTATTTCAGAAGTAAGTTCACATATTAAAATATCACGGAAATAATTTTCACATATGTGTATGACTGTCGTTTTATTATGGAAGCGCCAGTTGAAAGGTTATATTACTATTTTCAAGGAGAGATAACAGGCACTCCCTGTGTTAGTTCTCTGGTAGTCAAAAACTATTTTCGTCGGCCCTCGTGACAAAGTGGTTAGCACATCGCGATACGACGCCAGGGGTCACGGCTTCGAATCCTGGCCTGGGCATAAATATTTGTGAGTGTTCGTTCATCAATTTCATCATATCATCACTCATCCCCATCTTAGAAAATTAGCTAAAAGTGTATTTTGGGAGAATCTTATTTATCTGATTTTCACTTTTAAGTACACTCCTTTCACGTAGATTTCTTCTACATGTCTTCAGTACAAAATCGAGAAGTTCGACATGACAAATAGACGCTGTATCACACAACAGACTGTCCCTGTATTCTTTGCTTGGAGAGAATATGTTCTAGAAAAACACGGCTTTTCATTTCAATAACGGTAAGCAAAAGCTTTACTACTTCTGCATGGCCATAAGCGGAGGCATAGTGGATATCACTATGTCTACGACTTGTCTCTTGGAGAATGTAAGCAAAGGTGTTGAACTTATACTCCCTGATTTTGTACAGCAGAAACTCTACTAAACACGGATTTTCACCAAGAGCAGCTGAATGCAACAGTGTCCACCCTTTCTCGTTCGGATAGAAGCAGTGACTGCAGTCTCCACATTCCTCTTCCACTTCTTCAAGAATGCCCACTACAGAAAAACATGCGGAACCAATGCACGGAATTTCCATGCCAGAAATCTGCATGTTATCTTAAGGGTTATCGCCCATTGAGCCGCCGAAAACTCGTCTGTTGCGTTCTGTTCCCGTCTTTCTCCGAGTCTCAGTGGTCATGAAGCTTTATGCGCACAGCGAATCGCTACGATGGAAGCATAATTTGAGTATGTCATATGAAAGATATGTGAAGTAATAGAGAAGTCCCGATGATCCGGCACCAGGTAAAATCGAAATGAATGATTGCTTCAATTTAGTTTCAATATTCGTTGGTTATTCAACGCGCGGAAAGTGGGTTGCCGTCTTGTCATGTGTTACCGACCTCAGAGATTACAGTGTTACTCACATTTAGTTTACAAATTATTTTTGTGTATTTCAAGATATAGGGGAAGGTTTGCCATCAATGGACCGCTTCCATGGATGGACCTTCGACGTATTTTCCCCAACAGGGCTAGCGCATGCGCGAAGACAGTTGAATTCTCTTCCTTTCCTTCCCGCCAGTTGTGTTTAGGAGAAGGAACACGTTGGAGCTATCCCATCGCGAGCTAAAAATTTAGGTAAGTTTTGTGACTCAGTGTTACAACTCTACACTTGTTCTCTGTAAATGTTTCGCGAGTAATACATCATTTAGTAACTTCACACATCAGTGAAGTTAAAGAGCGCGTTTTGTACTACTAAATCCGATATAGGATATTTCGTTTATTGCAGGTATTGCTTCTGTGACTTCTAAAGAATACAATATGGCGAGATTACCATCACTGAACCACTTCGTTGAGTTGGTGTTTTAAGTCCGCTTTATGCACAGTAAGGCTAATCGGGACTGGACTTACAGTTTAAAGTGGGATCCGAACCACTTGTGCCTCTACCGGGTGTCGAACCCGGGACCCCTTGATTACAAGGCAAGGACCACTGCGCCATCGGGGAGGCCCTCAACCACTTCGTGTTACGATGAATGGACCTGTTTGTCAGGTGGTCCATCCATGGTTACACGAATACACTAATACATTTTGTGATTTTTCTTATTACATTGTATTAAATCCACCTTTTGTTATGTTCAGATCGAATAGTAGGCTTGATTTAACATTTTATGTTTTATTTCATGAGTAAGACACAAAAATTTTGTTTAGCAACACTTTACTTTCTTGCTTAAAATGGTTAACGTATTTTAATGAAAAAAATTGAACTATAGGCATATATTTTATTTACTTATTTACTTATTATTGTTATTAATTGTAAATTGAAATTGATATAATAATTGTAATATTTATTATCAGTATGATTATATTTTTATATTTAGGCCTATGATTTGATTAATAATTTATTTTCAATTTAAATTAAATATATAGCTAATAATGGTCTATAGTATTAATACATATTCTTATTAGATATATTATTGTAATAAGAAGACGCTATGTGAAGAAGACGCTCAACAAGATATGATTCAGTGTATAATATTTAAGAAGTGGGTGCATGAGGAATGTGCTGGTGTTAAGAAAGGACAGAAGAAATAATTCTGTATTGAATGCAAACAATAAACAAATGTAGTTATACTTTGCATAGTGAGTAACTGAGATAAACTTGTCTTTGCATAAGAATTCCATGCGAAACTTCATTGTAGATATAGATTTTTTTCAGTGTTTTATTTTTGTTCGTTTTTCCATAAGAACTTATGCACATGCCATTTAAAACTGCTTCTGAACAGTTCAAAATATATTGATTGATCGATTGATTTAGTTTATTTCACTTCGCGTTTTGTGCCTCTAGGCTAATTTGCGAAGATGGGGATGAGTGATGAAATGATGAAATTGATGAATGGACATTCACAAACAACCAAGCCCGACCGGGATTCGAACCCGGGACCCTTGGCGTCGCAGCGCGATGTGCTAACCACTCGGCCACAGGGTCGGGCAGTTCAAAATATAGAAAATGTAAACGATTTGTTAATTATAGTCATCAAGAAATATGAAAGATATTCATAAGAAATATGAAAATCTTTCAACATATGAATGCTGATTTGACTTTTTCAGATAATTTTTCGTAAGTTTCGTTTTACCTAATTATGTATTTAATTGTTTCTTGTTCTCATGTAATAAAAACTAATTCCTTGATACAGTTTTCCTTCCTTTGACAAATGGTCCATTGGCGGAAACTCGGTTATCCATTCATGGGGACCTGTTGCCATCAATGGACTATTTATTACAATTATGATTTTCATTTTTAGAACAATAACAAAAAAATACATCAACATTGTAAATGTACATGGCTGTTTAGAAAGTGGCATACGAAATATTTCCATATACAGAGTTCAATTTAGGCCAAACCTACTATCGGAAAAACTTAAATATTTTTATGTGATCCATTGACAGCAACCTTGCCCTAGTTTACAAATGTATGTATCCATTACGTTAACTTGTTCAATAAATTATACGCAAAAAATTCTCAAACTGTGACTGCGGGGACATTTCGAACACACTGTGACGTAAGCCTTCTTTCAATTTTCGAAACTAGAAAGATAAGGGGATGTGCAAACAAAAACGAGACCGAGGAGGATAGAGTCGCTTACAGACTCCCTCACGTTCCCTAATGACGGAATTTTACTTTTCATTTTCAGCACATTTAGAGAAGCCAGGTGCTTCTGTAAGGGATGCTAAGCACCTGCGCAGTTTTAGGGAGGAAAAGTGTCTGCTCTGGTTGTGGTTGGTCTAGGGTGGAAATTCTTCCTCTTATCTGCATAAGCAGCTCTGGGGCTCACCTAGCTCCGTGTGAAATCCTGGGGTTAAAGGTGACTCGGAACCTGTTTCCAATATGGTAGATATCAAGAATGTATGGAGCACTACCTCCACCTCACACTCCTTACATGTCTTACATGTCTTCATGAAACGGTCTATTGAACTCACTCACCTTTCAGCTGTTTGGGAAGAAGGCGGTTGGTTGATTGATTGAAGTTAGAATCACTTTGGATACATCAGCACTAAGGCTACTTGCACAGTCATTTAGTACTGGAGTAAGCTCCTTCCAAAAGCGACATGCTGGATAAACACAGATAATTCTGTCGGTTTATTATTAGCATTTTTATTGTAGTATTATTACAAACCGCTCTTCAGTCACTTTTTAATATGGCGGCAAACTTAGCGCTGAAATTTTAATTCACCAGAGAAGTGGAGTCTCCAACTAGTGACGTCGCCAGGGCAAAGTGACTGTGTGTGTGTGTGGGGGGGGGGGGGTGGCGATAAAATATTTTAGGGAGGGGGAAAAGTTACATTAAAAAGCCTGAAAACACACACACGCGCATGCACCACCCCCACACACAAACAAGAAACATGTTGTATTATTTCAACAGTTATATTTCCTCAATCACATGACAAAACTTTTAATTTTAAGTAACGTAACTAATATTTTATTCATACGCAATATTCACATGACATAAAAATAAAATACAACATTAGAATCAGAATTATATACATATGTGAATGACATACAGTTACAATTATTTTAAGGTTTCGCAATTTAGGAATTTGTGTAACAAATTGCAACTTGCAAATTATTATTGCACAGGATAAACATTTCCACCCTCATTCGAGTGGTAAATTGAAGCTCGTCAATTTGCTTTTTGTCAATGGAGTGACACTTCTTAGTAAAATAAACAAAGTGGACATGTTATATACACACACATAGAAACGCAAGTACTTTCACATAAATTTTACAATTACATAAAGTTGATTAAACTAAATAACATAACTTATTTTGTGATACACACAATTAAAATGTTGAAATACATTGTTTATATTAATTAAAAGTTATATTTCTTCAACAAGATGAAATAATACAATAATATATCTTGATTTATGTACAATTTTTACACATCATAATTACAAAATACAACATTTACATTAACATACTAAACTTAAATATTGTACAGTTACTATGTACCTAATTTTCCCATTTCGGGTAATTACAGAACAGTTTTGTGACACATTTTAAAGTTAATTCCTTGTTATCAATACATAACGTATGCAAATCATAAGAAGCAAGCAGCTCCGGTGCATTGGAAACTTGCAAATTTATTGTAATCTTGTAATGCTCGTGATTAGCAAAACCTTAAATCATAAACACACAGGTTCTTTCAAATTCTATTATTTTAATTCGCTTTTCTACGTTTTGTGTCAATCGCGGCGACGAGAAGGAATAATGTGCCTACGAAATGGATGATGGTGCCACCATCTTATTTCGAACCTGGGACTTCTGGCTACACATAGATATACATACGCTTTCTAGGTAGACAAGTGCGTTAGTGGTAGACTCTCATAACGCCACCGACGTTACCTAGTAGAGTCCCTGTCAGGGCATGAAAGCTCTTTGTAAATGTTCCTTCATCAATTTTATATATTCCACCTCATCCTGATCGTCGCCATTAAGAGTAACAGGAGAGCAACACTTAATAACAAGAATACACGTTAATACATACTTATATAATACATATGTATATTTATATACACATTTACACACCTATATATGTATATATACAAATATAAACATACAGTGGCGTAGAAACGTGGTATACAGCAGACAAAACATTTTTGCTCCCTCAAATGAAAAAAAAAAACATTCCTTCGGCACTGTAAAAATCATTTGATATGTTTCTAATGTGAAGATTCTCCTAACATCAAATGTATGTATATTATCTCCACTAGAGACTAAGATACCATTAGCACATAACAGGTTCCATTAAATACAAATTCGTGCATCAACAGGAAATATAAGGACTCTGACTCCAATCATGAAAATACGTTCTAGTTTGTTTATAGAAACAATATTAAATTTTAACACCTGCTGGATATTTGACGTTAGATTGAAAATAGAGTAGATGTTTATGTCCTATGAGCCTGTTAGCGTTGAACTTACTAATATAAAACCCTCTAACTAATAGAGGAAGAGTGACAGGTTTTAAGGCAGGTCGCCAATATGATGGAAATGTGTGCCTTGTAAGTCAAACTTGACGCAAAATCAAGATGGCGGTCACTAACAAATATAACTCATATTTCCTAAACAATGGTTGATACAAGAACGTCCTCCTGAAATGGAAAGAACTGATAATTAACCCTGCACAACACGAAATTTGTCCTTTAGATGAAAATGTGTGATTGTAATGTATTTGTGCATGACAAAAACGAATCTGTAATTTGTTTTCGTGTATCACGTATAATTTAGCCAAAAACACAAAATTTGAAACTTTCATAAGATACGTAAGGTACAATAGTCGAAAGTGTGTTTCTCCTGTGTTACAAAGAATGAATGCTCGAAATTATACATTGGTATGACAGGATAAGATGTATGCAAGAAGATTACATGAAATACTGTTGCTTCCTCTGTGAGTGGGACAGTTGGGACAGAGAGATAATAATTATGTCCGTAAACACTGGCCGCTACTACAGGCATCAAGAACATATCACGAGATCTAATTGAGAAGCCCCAAAATGTGGGATGCGGCAACGAGAGAGAATTTATTTTAAAATAATAAATCAACCAGAATGTATTTCTGGCCCATTACATATCAAGCTTGGTTTGATGAGAATCTTCGTCAAAGCACCAGGCCGAGAAGGTCAAGCTTTCAGGTACCTCTGGACGAAATTCCCACACTTAAGTGAGGCAAAGGTTAAGGAAGGCGTGTTCGTTGGCACACAGATTGGAGTCGTTTGATTCTACACTTTCTGACCTAGCAAATGCAGCATGGCAGGCATTCAAGTTGGTGTGTTCTAGTTTCCTGGGTAATGTCAAAGCACACAAATATGAATCACTGTTCGTGACATGGTGCACTGATTCCATATCATGAGATGCCACATGTACCTCAAATTACACTTTCTGGACCCACATGTGGGCTTTTTCCCGAAAAACCTGGGAGCAGTCAGTGATGGACATGGGGAAAGGTTCCACCAGGATATTGCTGTGTCTGAAAAGTGGTTGGAACGGCAGTATGCTTGCTGACTATTTTTGGTCTATCATCTGGGAGACCCTGCAGATATGATCAAGCGTAAATGCTCCACAACGTCATGTTTGTAGGTATTGTTACAGTGCTTTCTTACTGTACAGTGTATTGTGATATGGCTTTCACACAATCATCAGGTGGCTGTCCAATGAAAATGATACGTGATAGAAGCCTACGGTTATCACACTTCAATTCTGTATCCTGTGTTTAGTCCAAATAACATGATTTCATCTAAAGGACAGAAAATGTCTTCAAATTTGTTGTGCAGTGTAATTTTTCCCACAAGGAAATAACTTCTGTAGGTGTTCACAAGAAAATTGTTTTTATTCTACGTAAAAACTATCATCTTTTAGCGTCGTTCTACGGAATATCGTTGGGACACCAAAAGCTGAAAAATAATTTCTAGGTTCCTGTACTGTTGATTACGGTGGAGTGAAAAATGAAAGTTTACGGAGTTTGACTTGTAATAGAAAAAATATGTTTCCTTTGTTCTTAAAAAGAAAAGTATAACATTTCACGTAGATAGATTCTAAGGTTCTTCTCAACGGCTTTCAAATTTTGTGGGTATGCAGCCACGCTGTACATTCCACTTTTAAGTGATTTGCAAGCAAATTCCTCCAACTACGAGCATTGATGTCGAGCAATAGCGGTGCACATTAATGCTCACAGTTTTATTATTCGCTTAAGAGTGACATGCATTGCGTGGTTGCATACCCATAACGCTTCAAAGCCGTTTGAGCGAGCCTTAGATTCGAGATATCGACGTATTGCTTCTTCTGTAAGCAAAAATACCAACATAACTTCCCTATTACAAGTGATATCTCGAAAATTTTCATTTTCATTCCACCCTACTCTATATTAAGATGGGTATACTTCAAATGAAGCATTTTTTGTGATTTTTTCGACTTCATGGATTGGTGTGATATTTTTAAAAACCTCAACAATTACTGAAATCATATTCTACACGAAGAGTTATATAAAAATAGCGTTGATGTATTTTAATCAAAAATAGTGAATATTCACTCATCGTTTGATTATTGTATGAAACCATGAAGTGGAAATCTTATTAAATGTGACAACTACAGCGTGAAAATTAAATGAAAAGTAAACGATGACAGAGTAGAAGCATGACAGAATATTATCAGATATGATAAAAAATGTCAGTTTGATAGGTAAGATGATATTTTTATAATAAATAAACACAGTTTTGAAAAAAACATGGTTAATGTAGCAAGGGAGAATTACGTGCAGTCACCGAAAATATACATAGAACACCAAGATCCTGAAATACTGGCTATTCTGCAATGCGTTATATGCAGTGGCGGCGATTAGAGGAGGCGTGGGGGCACTTCCCCCTCTATTTGCCACCTTTATCCCCACACTATGCTAAACCTTATATACTGTCCTTGCCGCCCGCCAAGATTTGGCACCTTGCGACCCCCAGTCTTGGAACCCAATCGCCGCGACTGGTTATGTGTATTATTTAACGCTACGTCGATAGCAGAACTTTGTTAAAATAGAGTCTATTGAAGTTGGCTGATCGCCGAACAATTGAGCAACACACATAATGCATTACAGGGAAGCCAATATTTCAGAATTTAGGTGTCCACATTTGTATTGCCGGCGACTGTACATCGCAAAAAAATACCTTTATAAGCTTCTCATAATTCAGCATGTTCTGCTTATTGCTCTTAGGGAAGAATATGAAACAACAAAATAATTGTTTATTAATTGCAACAATGTTTATAGCGTTATTATATTGGGCACCTATATTTCAGGCTAAGGAACAGACATTCTGTTCTGAAAAATGTTGGTTACAGGTACCGAGTTTATTGTATTCCCCGCGGCCCGCATGTAGTTTGGAAAATGCAGTGAGCAACACTAGTCATCATCCGTCAGGTAATCAAAATGAGGTACCCCAATAAAAAGAGAAACTCTAATTGAGTGAAGGATACATTATTTGATCGCTGCAGCTTCATTCGGAGGACTTTTAGAAACCACTACAGCATGAATGGACTATAAATAAATTGGCGGTATGCTTCATAAATTTAACATGAGATCCATTCAAGGTTTAGCAGATATGAGCATTAATGTAAATTTACACGTCACGACAGCTACGAGATTTCATTGTATCCGCCATGTTGGTTTTGAAGTCAGTATAGCTTTGAAGACATCATTGTATTATATTGGCAACCTAATTCTTACATTTTAAAAAAATCTTCCCCGATAATGTTTTCCCACTCACAACACCCGAACCTTTCGTTCTAGAACATAAAAATAAATATTTAGCTTTTGCTTCGTGCTTTTGATAATGAGATGGTTCGTAATTTCAAATAGTTTGTATGTTGTATACCATTGGTGATCGCATTCGAAAGCACAACAACAAAAAATCTTTAGAAGTACGTAAGTTCACATTTTAAAATCGCATGGAAATACGTGTGACTAATATCTTGTTATGGACGGATAAAAACTTCCATTGAAGGCTTATGTTGATTTATTGGAGGAGGGATAACAGGCACCTCCACTGTCAGTTCTCTCATGACTTGTAGTCAAATATTCTCCACGTATGCACAGAACTGTCGTTATTGTACGGAATGACACATGAAGGAATAACTTGGTTCCCTTAGCCTTTACTGCTCAATACACTCCTGTGTGCAATGATCATTTGAAAGTATTTCCTCCTTTATAGTCTTAAGCAGAAATTTAACAAGTTCTATGTCTCCACCTTTTACAGCATAATAGAATGGAGTATTTCCTATGTTATCTCTACCACTCATAATCCTTAGAAGGCTGCAACTTCCCCCACGCTTTTGTTTCACCTTCCTAAAAAGGAACTCCATCACATTCTTGTCACCAGATATTGCAGCGATGTGAAAGACGCTTCTTCTCCCCCTTCGCCTTCCCTCAACGAAATTTAGAGACTCAAAAATGCTTAATTCTTCTTTTCTGCGGAAGATGAAATCCAACATCTCAATATTCCCGGTCTCAATTGCCAGGTGGATTTGTGCCTTTACATTTATATCGGGAGGTATATAGTTCAGAAAGTTTTGTTTTACGCTTTCTGCAACGTGGCAGAATAGGTTACCTACTTCAGTCATATCATTCCTGAATGCATCCGCGCGACATTCTTCAAGGTGATAATTCAATTTTTTTAAGACACTTAAATGTTCTTCATGTTCTTCCTCCTTACTTTCAATTTCTTCTGTGGCCCCTTTAATTACTCTGAAGACTACTCTACTTATGAAATTCTCCTCACAAAAATAGTCAAGGACATTTCCTCCTCCCTCTTTTATCACACCTATCAAGTACTCTGCTGCTTCGTAGTTTTTACAAAACACAGCTTCCTCTAAAGGTATTTTCCCATCTGAATCAGTTGTCGATAGATAATGCAAGATGTTTCCACTTTCTTTCTCTGCCTCCTTCGACAACAATTCCAAAACTTCTCTGTCTACGTAATTGGCCAAATAGTAAAACACTGACTTCTCTGTGTCAAACTGTTCACAAAATAAAGAGAGAATATTGCCATTTTCTTTCTGGATTAGACGAAGGACAAGTAGAAACAATTCAGTATTTCTTTTCTTCAAAATGCTTTGCAGAAATTCGTCCAAAGTCATGGAACTCCACAAACTCCACTGGAAGATGTCTTCTCCCTCTTCTTCACACATCGTCTGCAGCAACAATGTGGACACACTTACGTTGCCACTTGAGATGGAATAATGCAAGAGAGTTTTACCATGTTGGTCTCTGCTGTAGAGGTAGTTCTTTAAATATTTCACCCTGTTTATGACTACTTGGATTAAGTAAGAGAGACATTTCCATGATCCATGAGTGTGTGCATATTGAAAAGGTGATCTAGTATTGGTGCCATGGAAGCAATTTACGAGATTCTTAACTAAATCATTTCTGACCCTTTTACTTCCAACGTTCTCAAAAAGGAATTGTATTACCTGCACATTGTCGTGGCGAATGGCGTAGTAAACTGGTGAACTCTTGCAGTTGCCAAAGACGAATCTGAAAATACTACTTGACTTTCTCACTATTCTTGTACGTTTCATTATCTTCATCCCTCTTAAGTTGGCCGTATATTTTGTAAATTTCATATTCTTCTTTAGTTTACTTCCACGTTTGAGTACATCTCTTTCACGTTCCTTTCTTGTACATTTCTGCAGTACAAAATCCAGAAGCTCGGCGTCACCATTAGACGCTGCATCACACAACAGAGTGTTCTTATATTCTTGCTTGCAGAGAATGTGTGCTACAAGAACAGAACTTCTCATTTCTATGACGGTGAGTAAGAGCTTTACAACTTCAGCATGGCATTTAGAAGAAGCGCAGTGAATAGCACTCTGTCCATCATTTGTTTCTAGGAGAATATATTCAAAGGTGTTGAACTTATATTTCCTGATCTTGTATAGAAGAAACCCTACTAAACACGTATTTCCACCAACAGCAGCTGAATGCAACAGCGTCCATCCTTCCTCGTTCGGATAAAAGCAGTGACTACAGTCTCCAAATTCCTTGTCCAATTCTTCAAGAAGATACTCAACGACTTCCTTCCTCCCTCTCTCAGCTGCACAGTGTACACAAGTCTTACCCTCATTGTTTCTTCGTGTGATGTAATACTCAAGGCTTACACCATTTTGTCGTATGATTTCAAAGTAGATCCTGAGAACAGTTATATCGCAGAACTTTGCAAGGCCATGCACAGAATACTTAAGTTCTGAATCTTCTTTGAGTATCCTCATGACATCTGCCTCCAACTGCGAGGATGACACTTTCTCATTCATCAAGCATTCTAGAAATGTTTGGGTAATATATTTATTACGTCTGACGTAATATGGATTGCAATCAAGTACATCTCCTCCTGCACATTTTATTTTCTGCAGAATAAACTCAAGTATCTGTATGTGTCCTCTGTCTGCCGACAACTCAATCACCGAGTCATATTCTCCATAATAGCAATTCTTCACTATAAAGTGGATAAGATCTGCTCCCTCTTTCTCAATTTCCTCTGTGAGCAGTTTAAATATTTCGAAATGGTTTCCAGAGACAGCTTCTGACAGAGCGTTGAGCCTCAATTTCTCGGATGAAATGAAGTAGGTAACCGTTTTCCTCTTTTCAATACTTTTAAGGATTAAAAAATTCATGAAATTCTGAGGACTAAATGTCTTCAAAATTGCCTGATGTAGTTTTACAATCTCATCCTTCATCTGCTCCCTTATCCATTTTACGCAGCACACTCTATGAATTTTATGGTATTGATTGCAAGTATGATCACCATTATATACACCTAAGAAATGAAAAATATTCATCTGTGCGGAGTCGGTTTGCAAAATGTAAGCTAATAGGTTGCTTCCATGTTTCATAATTTTCAGATATAAAGTTTCAAAGAACTGAATCTCATCACTTGATTCATCGCAACTCACTAATGAAAGTTTACTTCTGCCTTCCAAAACAGGTGTTTGCTCATCTCTCATTTTCAAAATAAGATATTTCACCATACCCATAAGCCCCTGATAAGCAGACCAATGGAGAGAAGTTCTACCAAGATGGTCTTTCTGGGATATATATTCTCCAACATTTCCTCCACTTTCTCTAACTTTTTGAATGTATAGATCACAAAGTTTAATCTGCTTCCTCCTAACAGCATGATGCCATAGTGATAGCTGTTGCACAACTGGAGGTAAAATATATTGCAGTATATTTTCACCTTCTGTTTCTAATGTCTTTATTAGAAAAATAACAGAATCCTCTTCACTATAAAAGGCAGCAAAATGTAACATGGTCTCATTTGATTCAAAAGGTTGTAAAATAAAGAAAACAACATCGTCATGTACCTCACGCACCTTCATGAAAAGTTTCTCCAACTCATAGTCCCCGCCATGCAATAGAATGAACAACGCCACATCCGTTAGGGGAACGTCACATTCCAACAAACATTGTACAAAATAAAAAAATACCCAATCTCTCTCAAGAAAACTGTATGCAATAACATTTAAGAGGCTTCCAGCGTAATGACTTGCTATCTTATTTTCAGCTAATAAATTTACACATGCTAGCTTTCTTTCCATGTCACAAGAAGAAAACTTAAAGAAGCCTCGGATTAGCTCATTTTCTATACTGTGCACAGAATAATCTGTACATTTGTCAAGAAGAATTCTAACTACTTCAACATTGCCATTTTCTAAAGCGATGTATAACCCAGTATGCCCTCTTCCATTTGTAGAATAAAATATCTGCTTGAAATGAAAAACATCTTTCAGACATAAATTAACGTTACTGAGCATTTGTTCCAGGGATTCTGCTTTTCCATTCTGACAAATATATCTAAATAGTGTGCATTTGTTCTCTATATCTAATTCAATATTTCTTCGCTTTGCTAGAAACAGAGAACATATCTCCCAATTTCCCACCTTAGCAGCCACTTCCGCTGGTGTGTACTTGTGAAGTCCGTCCTTTATGTGTGTATTACATCCCCTTGTGAGTAGCAATTCTGCTGCCTCCACATGTCCATAGGAAGCCGCTAGGTGGCAGGGCGTTCTTCCCAGTGCATCACGTAGGTTAACTGAAGTTCCCTTTTCTAGCTCTTCCTCAATTCTGTCTACATCATTTGTGAGAGCAGCGTTATGGATTCTGCTTGTAACTAAGGCGATGTCCAGAAACAACCTGATCATAGAAAATCTACTTTCGTAAAATCCGCTCTTGAATACCTTCACGAATTTCTTACAATATTTCTTCATTTGTAGGATATGGTATATTGCGAAGAAGTACTCTGCAAACGTTCTGTGAATAAAGGTTAGTCCTCTTCCGTCAGTCTTCTGCAAAATTCCAATCCTCAGAATTTGATCTTCCTTTAGTATTTGCTGTTTCCTCGGTTCCCTCCTCAGACAACAGTTACATGGAAATTCAGTGTAAGGGAAAAGTTCTTGAAGAGCTATTTCTGCACATGTATTTCTGTGATCATCAGTGATCATTGTCCTTATGCTTTCGTTAACTGAAGCACCTTCCGTTAGTTCTCTTGCATAGAAGTCTTCATATTTCTTGTCTTCAAATCTTCTATAGAGCATTAAGACATTGTCAATTCCAATGATAACAGACTCAACTTGAAGGCCTTTTTTATTGCAAAATAATCTACATTTCCTTTCATACACTTCACAAAGTAACGTAACCAGCAAGGGAATCCCAATCAAACTCTTTATTCCTTCGTCAATTTTTTGATAAAAATCCTTCACAAGCTTCCGTGCATAGACGTAAACACTTTCTATCTTGTCCATATTGGAAGAAATACCTAAGTTCTTAATCCATGTCTCTGCTAGGAGTTTTTCTTGTTTCGTTGTTGTTAATGGTTTCAAGCGGTAAGCAATGGCTGATACAGCTAACTCTAATTCCTCCTTGAAGTCGAGCCTCGTTGTTATTATTACCTGGCCAAGAGAGTTCTCCTTCAATTTCTGTAAGACGATACGCACCTTCTCCCGTTCTTCTTTGGGCCCAATCTCGTCGTATCCGTCCAACAGGAGAATAAAGTTCCCTGTAACTTCAAGGCTGTGTTGGAACAAGTGCATTGAGAGTGAACTCTCTCCTTCCAAGATAAGCTCACTCAAACACTTGGCGATGGTGGAAATGCTGTCACTTGGATTCACATCGAGGAGTTTGCTGGCAACGTGTTTTAGGCTCACGTTGACAACCCATCGGTCGCTGTGATTCTGCTTATCTTCTTCTGCTATGTGGGAGAGCAGAGTGGTCTTCCCCATTCCTGGCTCGGCGGCAACTATAGCGATTGGCTTCTGTTTAATCATTGCGACATCTGCAGTTTCACTCTCTTTTATGTACTTGAACAGAGCATCTATTTTACCATGAGTCTGGAGCCATTGTAATGAAATAGATTGGATTCCGATAGAGGACCAAAATTTATTCATCTTCAATTTATGAATTGCCTTATCTGGGAATTGTTGACACTGTGTGGCAAACTCTGCATCAGCTGCTTCCGCACTCACTAAATATATGTTTGAGTGTTTCTCTGGCAAATCAGTTCTTGATAAATTTAGACAACTACTCAAAGTAAGTAACAAGTCCGATGTATTTCTCTCGATGGGAGCTATTATAATAAACAGTTCATCCGCTAACTCATGCAAACTGTCCACTTCTAAAATATTTTTGACGTATAACTTCCGTGGGATGAATATCTCCAGCTTTTTCCCAACACTTGTAGCACGTTCATCTAGTGTAATGTGCGATTCTGAAGCTAGAGTTTCAATATCATGTGAATCAAAGGGAGGCATGTAATCCTGGGTACATAGTGTATTGAAGGCTACAAGATCTCCTTGAAAAGTTACTTCCTTTTTCATGATTAAATCCTGACTTTCATGAGAGAGACTCTCGAAGGTATATGTGTCGTCCTGCACATAAAATATGTTATTGTGTAATTCAGGCATTTTAGGCATGTTCACTCCCGAGGAAGAACTTGATACAAGAAGTAATCTCCGTACACTTGTCAGTTGTCTGTCTACGGTGGACTGTCGGTCTATATTTGATTTTTCCATCTGATCTCTGGAGTCCAAAAAACGTTCCAACAGAGAACGTAAACTATCTTCCCACAATTCTGAATTCGTCTCCATGTCGTAAAGAACTAATATTAATAGCTCTTTGTGTAGAGGAAGGCAAGGCAAGACAATGTTACTCACGTTTACAAAATCCTCGAAATTCAATAATAGTGTTTCTTTTGAAACGTCTGGATGACTAATTAATTTGTTGCAACAAAGTTTTGGGTTACACGTGCTAATGTGAATAACACTTTTATTAGTTTGCCATATTTTTCCTACCAGATCAGATGCTAAGAATGTAACATCTAACAGGATACAAGTTTTACAAGTTTCTGAGAATTGCTGTAATATAATTTTAGCAACTTGCATTTCTGTGAAATATTTGGATTCTTGTGTGTGTCCAACGAACCAATTATGTAGGTTCAGGTAAATATTATCTCTTAAAATCTTGGGATCAATATGTGTATTTACCTCCTTAACTTTGTTCAACAGGATATCGCTGAGCTCTTCAACTGTTGGTTGTCCCACAGCAAACCGGAAATGTTGCAAGAAGTCCTCTATGTTCTCGTCAGTGGCATCAGATGTCTTCCTTAAGTGACGCTTTATGAAGTCATCTGCAAGTAATTCATACATGAGGTAGCTACATGTATCCAGCAGATCGTGCTCTTCTGTTACTTTTCTGAATCTGAGAGATTTATTTCCGTAAGTTATATAAGAAAATGTCTCATCGGTCTGATTGCTGTCGAAGTCAAGAAGTGCTTGTGTGTATATGACATACCTGGACACAAATGCTTCTGTAGATCCTTTCCTCTCCCAAGTGTCCAGGAATGACTGGAAGTACTTCCTCAACGAGAATTCTCCTTTCTGCTCGAACAGAAGATCATTGAAAGTAATCTTTGCACCCTTTTTTCTGTGCTTAGCTTGAAGAAACCAGTTGATGGATTGTCCCTGGTGAAGAACTTTTAAAACAAGGTCATCGAATTTCCCCGCAGATGTGTCTTCCATCGATAGATTGTAGCGGATGTTTTCTTTCTTCAGAGCCAAAATGACAAACAATTCTGCTATCTTCACTTGATACTCCCCACCCTTTTGTGCTCTACAGAGTGCAAGGGCTTTCACGAAACCTTTCTCTCTGTCCTTCAGCAACTTCTCCCCTGCAGTAGATTGCTTTTCCATCTCGAATTATAATTAACGATTATCTGCGACCTAATGGAGTCTAATTTTCAGTTTAGATGTCAAAAACTGTATGTGAACTCAACCTCAAGGTTTCCCTATGCAGATGATCCGCATCTTCCATTTCTTCCTTCGTTCCTTTTATCTGAAATGAAAGAGATGTCTTATGTAGAATCACAAACATTTGCATATTCGAAAATAGAGTATATATATATAATCTGAAAAGAAGTCAGCATTACTGCAGCCCTTAGAAGGTTCAGTTGTCGACTGAGCAGCGCTTCGACCGCTGGATTCTGGCATTGAGGACCTTAGTCCGCTACTACTCCTCTGTGCCCTCACGATGTATAGCCAACTTCGAAATTTTGGAGCTTCCATGCTTCATAGCCGTATATATTTTTATCGTGTAATATGATTTACATATCCTTCTCCAACCAGAAAAATGGTTGCAAATTCAGAACTCACAGATCCCAATTTTATTCATCTGCATTGAGTGATATTTGAACACTAGCAAGTAAATAGTTTTCGTTTGTTGTTGCAACTATTTATAGATGCCGATTGAGAATGTTATATTCGTAGTGTTGGATAGAAAAGAAACAAAATTTATCAATGCCTTTACCTTACGCAGACAAATTCCTCAAGTGTTTTTCATGACGTAGCGTAGGTCTAAATCTGACAACGTAGCTGACCAAACTCTTCCCTAACTTCCTGTTGATCGTCAGTCATCTTCATTTCACTCTGCATCCTCTCGTTTCAATGCCACTGAGAACTGAATATTTTCAAAATTCTGAAAATAACAAGATTGGCAACGAATATTGACAAAGTAATAGTACACACATAATAATTCAATGACACATTATATTGTAATATTGCAAAGTGCTACGAAAGTTTATCGAAAAATTCACAACTTATTTCAACATTTTTATGTATATTTGTCCCTTAAATATTTTAAACTATTACAATAGTTAAACAGTTTTAATTGATCTTTATGTAAATAATATTATGTATTTTATAATATGCTATATAATATGACAAAAACCAATGTAATATAATAAAAACACAACTATTAAGATAATCATGTTACTATTAACATAAATTATATATGCTTCGTGTAAAATTAAAGCCTAGAAGATATATTTTTTTAAAGTTTGTGGCTTGATTCCAATTCTATGCGTCGAGTGAATTCATTTGTCGACTTTCAGAAACCACGGAAGTCCCGGGGTTTGAGTCCCGAATGTGTCATGCGACCGTGAGCGTCATTCATTAATTTCATCTATTAATCATCACTCATTTTCATTACCGTTCTCATGAAGTCGTGTGAACGTAGGTGGTATGGAAATAGAGATTGAATCTTGAATTTTGCTTGGTTTTTACCACACCCACCGTATAGTCCGGATGTGACGTCCCGGAAGAATGCACTATGAGGGCAAGTTTTCCGCTATATCGCATCTGTGGGAAAGAACTGTCTCTGACATAACATCTGACTAGCACGACATACACGCTCTTGCTCATCGCTGACAAAAATCGATTAAGAAGGATGGCGACAGTGGAAGAATAGTGATTATCCGGCGAATGCTTGCTTTATACAGTACAAAGGTGTCATTGCTTCAACATGCATCTGTTGAACGTTCCGTGGAAATAAACGACAAAAAAGTTGATTTCCGTTGCAATCTACAGTAGTCACGTTCATTCTTTGATTGTTTCCAGAAGAGCACCACGTGCTTTGCTTACCTTTATCAGTTTGGAGACGGTTTTAATATTTATTATTTTTATTCATTTTTTTTTGGTTGGTGGTAGTGTAGATTATAATAATATTAATAATCAAATCGTGCCAATAAAGGCCATTTGAAAGCCCCATATATTGGGTAAATTCAATTGTAGGTATCTTCTTGCTCTGGTATATGACCACATAAAATGTTAACTGTTATTAATCAGGTAATATGTAATATACGAGGATTATTTTTTAAGTAAGGTCCGTTTTGCAATAAAAACGAAGTAAGTAAATGTTTTTTAAAAAACACATTTATTTTCTGAATTTACATACAGTTCTCTATTTTTCTACATAATTTCCTTGCCGGTTTAAACATTTATCGTAACGAACTACGAGTTTTTGGTTACTCTCCTCATAGAACTCTGCCATCTGTGAGATAGCCAGTTACTCACGGTCGTTTTCACTTCATCAGTGTCTAAACGCTTGCCGCCCAGGAAGGTCTTCAGATGGCTGAACAGGTGGTAGTCGCAAGGCGCAAGGTCTGTATGTGAATACTGTTTGAAATTGCGCGTGAGCGTGGGAATGAGTGCGCGCGCAGGCTTTCGGCATTCTTTGAGCACCATCTTGGCAACTGTGTTCTGGGACAGGCAGGGTGTTTTGTTAGTGGACTTTTTGCTGCAAGGAACAAAAATTAACTCAGCTTCCGTGAGTAACAGGCTATCATCACAGGCGGTAGAGTTCTATGAGGAGGGTATCCAAAAACTCATAGTTCGTTACGATAAATGTTTATACCGGCAAGGAAATTGTGTATAAAAATAGACAAGTGTATGTAAATTCAGAAAATAAATGATTTCTTGAAAACGTTTACTTACTTCTTTTTTATTGCAAGACGGACCTTACTTAAAAAATAACCCTCGTAGTTCTCTGTTGTATGTATTGTACATTAACACCAACATTTATATAAATATATGAATACCCGCATGTATAAATAAAGGCGATAGAATATTTACGAATGAATTGTAAACCTTGCCTGTTCTGGAAACCAAAATGTTCTGCAAAACATAAGCTGGAAATTAAACAATAAGAGGAGAAAATTAGGGGAACCATTATTCGACAAACAGACGCCCAGTTTAAAGTTTTCGGGTACCAGGCTGTAAGCACATGCTTCTTAAAATATGCGGTTGGAGGCGGGCTCTTTCTGGGGTTTCCCGAATTTTACTTCCGTGGCAATAAATCAGGGACTCTACTTTTGGAGAAGAGCATAGTGAATGAATTAAATTTCACAATTTAAAACTTTTTTGCTAAGTTACTTCCAAAGTCTCTACTGCTATTACTACTGCTACTACTACAAATAATAATAATAATGACAATAACCATTTCATAGTTCTCACGTATTTTTATGATTTAGATCGTTGTTTAAATAATATAACTTCAGTTCTCGATCTTTTTCATTTCTAGAAGCTGCTGCGTGTTTTGTTAGTGAATGTGGCAAGAGGCTACGAGTGTTGAACATTACCTTAAATATGATATATATTTTTTTAATTTCAATCCTTGTTCGTGTCTTTTTGGCCAATAATAGCTAAGACACACAATATTGCTACGTAATTTCTTAATAATAAGCACTGACGAGGCCGGAGAACCACATTATTTCTCGTTTCCGCGCGTGAGCTGTAGAGCGTGCAGTGATGCTGTAGAAGAGGAGAAAAATGGAAGCTTCGGCGGTCGCGTTTGTGCAATGGGAAACCTCTCGCCATTCGTGGGTAACTCTGCAGTGTGGCATTGTCAGGTAGAAGAAACAGGGGCAGGTTCCATGAAAAGAATGGCGCCTTGTCTCGCAGCGTATTTACGTAACAAAGCAAGAATATGTCCCACTTCCGCTTTTGTGGCCTCGAGTTCCATTGTACAGGCGGGAAGCTCTCACCGTACAAGACCAAACGAATTTATCAAGTTTGTTTTTTATATTGTCAGTTTTGTATTATTTCCATGACATTTCAGTGAGTGTAGTTACAACGTTACAAGAAACACAAATGTATTTACTACATGCACAAGATTACCTTTGTTGAAACTATTCTGTTGTTATAGAAGAGGGGGTGAAAATCACCCCCGTCAGGGTTGAAAAGTTAACTTTGTTGCCAATAATACTTCGGTGTGATAAAAAGACGATTCCTCGGCATCGCCGTTAATTACCACCCTGTCTGATAAGAAAACTACTTTCTTTAACATTCCTCTGCACTTTCACTAATTTTCTGACATTCCTACCTGGAACAACTCTTCCATCTTCTCCTCTCTCCCTGTCTTGAAAGAAACATCAAATGGGTGTTTCTGTATTCAGAATTTTTCAGATTTATAATTGAATATTAACCATCTATAGAGCTTCTGTCTGCCACGTTGGAAACCCGGGTTTGATTTCCGAGGTCGGTGAATTAACGGCGGAATAAAGCGGCTCTGGGGCTCATCCAGTCTCAAATTAATTTGTACCTGGGATCAAACGTGTGTGGGGGGGGGGAGGTAAAGTCGGCCGGACCGTGGTGCTGATCACATCACCTTGAGAATGGCCAAGATCTAGAGTGGGTGGGGTACATGATGGCACGGTGCTATATGCACGGGGAACTTTATATACACACTAATTTTACCGATTTTCTTCTCGAGCACTCCTAGCATGGTTTCTCGACCTTCGATTGGTTTAGTTTCATTTTACTTCCCTCTTCTGTGTCTTTTGACTAAATGCGAAGGTGAGGATGAATGAAAATATGATGAAATCGATGGAATGACACTCACAAAGATTCCCCATTCGCAGGCTGGGATTCGAACTCGAAATCCCAGGCGTTTATTCGACTTGGCCTTCCTACGGGCATCTCCAGGTTGCTTACATCAGGAATCCAAACAAGGATCCTGGCATAGGCTTGCGCAAGGGGGGGGCAAGGGGGGCGGTTGCCCCCTAATCACGGACGTTCGCATATGTTTATTTATACGAAGGGACAGACAAGGTATTTTTCCATGGGGCATATTACTTCGATAATAGTGTTGCCCCTCAAAAAAAAAACACTTGAATTTGAAATTATCGTATTCCTGCATCTTCATTATAATAATTAATGTAAATTACTATGACTGAAATCAAATTATACGTGTAAAATATATACTTTTAGGTTGACGTTCGTCTTCGAACGTTCCATGCCCTATATTATTATACTTTCACTTAGAAATTTTGTGTAGATGAATCTCATTGCTCTTATTAAACGATATTATACTCTTAAAGAAAATGAAGTATTTTCAAGCTGATTAAAGTTTGAAGCAACTACGGGAGAAGGGCGTTCACAACCACAAGGGGGCAATCTTGGACGGAAATGAATTCTACGGGGCACACATTGAAGTAAATAGTAAAGGAATGCAAGACTAGCAGAATCTAAGAGTAGCAGGACAAAAGAATACTGAAGATTGAATTAGTTTTCACGTCTTTCTTGCATTATTTCTTCCAGAGACAGAGGGGCAATTGCCCCCTCGACTTCAAATTTTATACAAATAAGAATTTATTTCGTAAAATTTTCTTGCTCGTTTCGCTAACAATTTCTCTTTTTCTTACAGTCTTGTCAAGTTCAGAGCAGTAGTAGCTATGGGCCTGCAAGAGTTGTCCCTCTACGCCGAATGATCTGAATGAGAAAAATTGTAAACGAGAATGATATGACATCCCATGATTTTTTTGCGCGCTATTAAATCAATACTGTTTTCAATTTATATAAATTTGGATCGAAAAATTGTCTTGCTCGCTTCACTCGCAATTTCTTTGTTTTCTGTAATGCATTGTGAATTACCGGAGTGACAAGTAAGAATAACTAAGTACTTCAGACAGTTGCTGCTGTAACAGTTTGGTTTGGAAGAAAAGGAGTGCACACATTTCAAAGATAATTTATATCATTTTTGCATTTGGTTTGTTATGGGGCGGATAAATTCATTATGTAATGTATTTAAATAATATGTCATATATATACACATATACCCATCAATGCAATAAAACTAAAAGAGTGAGATAAAATGAGATTTTTCTTTCCCGACTGAACTTTCATCAAGGCTTTTGGCACCCCCTCCCCCCATCAGAGGGGCTCCGCACGCCTTTGGATCCTGGACACATTTCTACCCTGTGCAACGTGCAGCACAGGGCACGTCCGTTAAAGAGTTCTTAATTCAATTATTTTTATATCAACCCTCCATTAAGCACGTGTAAAACCAATATTCAATATTCAAATCGTGATTACAACACTGTGAATTACACTGCACATGAGTGCTTTTTTGTAGGTGAATGTTCTTTCTTTTGACTTTCTTCAGCTGCAACTTTCTTCTGCACTTTCTAAGTGACGTAATATAAAGTTAACGTCAGTCACATGCTTGGGGCACAGTTGTCACCCACACCCCTAATTACGTAACAAGAGAAATATCAGAGAGTCGACAGACAGAGAACGCAGAAGACTCAGATGTTCTATGGAAGTGGGTTTAGTCAGTCAGGTCGTTCCAATCACGTTCTCAGGTCGTCCAATCACGAAGCAAACATGTGAGAATATTTGATGAAAATAAATGATAAATTTATTGAATTTTTAACAACTATGCTTACCAAGGTTTAAAGACTTGTTCTGTTTGTCTGTGTCTACCAATTACATTCCAATTAATTTAAAATGAAAGTAAAGAGCTTGCTAATGAAGCATTTGTTTTATGATACAGAATATTACTTAGGACACATTATCCTTTAATGGACATTACTTTTAAAACTTTTTATTTCTTTAATACTACTCTTTGTATCTTTCGCTGAGAATTATTGTTTTTTTATTTTGTTTTACTATTTTAACAGTAATTGTTAGTATGTGTAAATTCCTTTTTATTCAAAATTTGGCATTAATGTAATTAACCTATCCCAGATAATAGTGTAATTTTGACTTGTTTGAGCTAGTGGATGGACATCAATCAATTAATTCCTGGCGTTGCCGCTCCTATTAGCTGATTTCTTTACCAGAGATCTGCATGGAGGGTGGGATTAACTGGAAGAAGGCTAATCCACTCAACCAACCTGCCACCAATCGGAACCCAAGCTATCGATGTGCGGCGCACGGTGGACATAAGTTGTCTGACGTCATCCCACCATGGCTTTCTGTTGGACGGGGCTTCCAACTGCGGCGTGGACAAAGGAGTCACGCCTGCACAGGAGCGAGTATTCGCAGTTCATTCGGGCCTTTGAGCGTGGGCTCCATAATTATTCAACGTTAGCAATCCGTTGGACGGAGAGGGAAGAGAATTCGATGACAGCATCTACGGAGTTCTTTCGTATGTACTAAACAGTGATGATCAAAGTATATGCACTCTGTTCCTATCCACCCCTGTTTCCGACGATTGCGCTTGCAGTGCTGTACAGGCCGACGTTCACCGGCGAGTCGGGTTGGTTCAAGACAGCAGCTGCTTAGCGCGCTTGCACACACACCCTGGTGGCCCAAGAAGTGGACAAAGCCTGAGAAAGCGCAGACGGCTTCTGCGCCCTTCTCCAAAACAACTTATTCCTTGACACAGCAAAAAATTGTGGCTTGGGTCTGTGTCCTCTATTTTCATTACCTCAGGCGCAGGAGAGGGCGGGGGGTTCGATTATAAATTTTTCGAGTGGAGCTCCGGCTGCATACCGACCCTTCGATGGTCCTTCCAGGAAATTTGTCGTTTAGGACCGCGTGTGGAGCTGTGCCATTAACCCCCGTTGGTTTCTGGTGTAGACGATATCGAGGTTCAAGACGCCACCGATGTTAACAGTGCGTGTGCAAAAGCGTTTGGTATTTGCTCCCATTACGGCTGGTGAGAAATCCATCAAATATGGAGCCCTCTATCAGCTTTCGGGGACTTCACATGACATAATGCAATAGTAATTAGAACTAGTCGCGGAAACATTGGTGTGCATACAAGAAACGTACAATGGTTAAAACTCCAAGCAATTCGTCATGAAGCATTCACCATTAATCAGTTAAAAAAAAAAAAAAAAAAAAAAAAAATGCATTCCAATTTTTTAAATCTGTCATAGATGTCAGAAAATATGATTGCGATAAAGATTTTGCTCCTGAGGAAAGGAGAATGTTACTTGGTATCTATTCATGTAACATTAATGACTTTTCAAATAAAATATATTACTAATTTCTTACCTGTTTGTTAACATTACCCTGAATGAGAAAGTGCAGTCCGCTACAAGAGTAGATGAAAAGCTTCCATCTTGTTCGTAAGGATACACTTGTATATCTTTAGCTAAGGCATTTTTTCTCCCCGATTAGATAATTTCCATAGCAGCCACAATATCTAATCTCGCAAATAAGAGCTTTAGTTTTCAGGTTACTACTGCATTATCCAATGACGAAGCAAAATACAGACAGAAATGTATTTGTCTCCCAGACACTATCACTCATATTGACTGTTTTCCCACACAGAGTGTTCGGGCAGTCCAAGGAGACTCTGGAGGAACGGCAGGGAAGGGGAGATAGCTAGTGGGCGGAGCAAAGCGATGCGCGCTGCTGCAAACCGCTGATGCATTAGTTTCATCCTCCACCGGTTACAAAATTCTTGTCCAAAATATTAGAGCTTTATTCTGTATCAAGTCATAAAGATCTTCCTTCTAAATCCTTTCTGATTAACTCTTGAATTTTATCTATACCACTAATAAGGGGAGGGAGGGAGGAATGGTAAACGAGCGAAGCGGGTGCCCCTCGAATTAAGCCCGCCTCCATCCGCGGTTCTCCGCTTAGCGTCCTGGTTACTTAAATAAACCAGGATTTCAGTTTCTCTGAATTTAATTAAACGGTTCCCCTGCCTTTTTTATTCTCCATCTTTTCATCTTTATTTTCAATTTTCATTCACAGAATACAAATACAATAAGAAATTGAAATAGATGGAGGTTCTATATATAAATTCAATTATTTTCGAGTTTATATTATTGTATTGGTCCGTTCTGCTGACCGTAACAGGTTTTGCAATTGCTTGTTTATTTACTGAGTATTAGTATGATCGGATATTAATTAAAGTTATTATTAGTATTGATTAAATTTGAGTTAGTTTTTTAGTTTAATAGGTTAGTTTTTAGTTATCTAGTTGTTAGTAAGGAAGTTAGAATGAATGTTATGTATCGGAGGGACAATCATTCTTGTATCCGGGAATGGTGATAGGTTTGAGTGGGAGGGTGTAAAGGGGTGAGGGTTTACATTAGCATGATGTTAAGTGAATCACGGACGAACGGACGTGCATGATTGATAACCGACAATTTTATTTGAACCTTAATTTCTTTGTAAATAGCTAAGCAAAATATGAAATATCGGCCAGGACTCGAAACCGGGTTTAACCATACCTTACCTCACCAATTTTTCCATCAACCGTTAATTACAGAAATATAATGCTAATATATAGCCAATTAATGACATGTAGAGGTTAACACTTCATTCATAACAGGTTATTTGCATATAATGTTCGTTTCATGTTATAACGGTACATGGTCACATACCATTATAAGTATTAGAGGGTTGAAAAATACAATTAACGTTAAAACTTATTGTTCACGAAAATCTGTTATTTTGCACTGATTGTCTTGTTGGATGTGATTGACACATTCTATTTTTTTTATGAAAATTGATGATGAAAAATATGTAATTTGCAGATAGGCATGAATTACTACCACTGCTTGTAAGTAGAAGATGGTCTTTATTTGACATTACATAATAAGGCTAAATGTGATTTTTCGTCCTTCTGGTGAAATTGTATGATAGAAATGACATGTAAATGTACTCGTTATTCTTCATTTCACTTGGATAATTTTTCGTCGTATTAAATGAAGTGCATAGTCTTGGTTTGATTGATTGATTGATTAATTTGGTGTTTAAGTCCACTTTATGCACAGTAAGGCTAATCGGGACTGGACCTACAGTTTAAAGTGGGATCCGACCCACTATGTGCCTCCACCGTGAATCGAACCCGGGAACTCTTGATTACAAGGCGACAACGATACCACTGCGCCATCGGGGAGGCCATCATAGTCTTGGAGAATGGCATAAATAGTCATCATTTGCATCGGAAGTTCTAAGTAACCTTCTGAGAGCAAGAGATTGAGTGAAACCAGTGGCGGCGATTAGGGGATGCGTAGAGGGCAGTTGCCCATGCTCTTTTTGTCATTTTTGCCCCCGCACTATGCTAAACCTAATGTACCAAGGGAAAGTATAGTGGCTTTGCCCCCCCCCAATTTCGGCGCCCTGCCCCTCCAGTTTTGGAACCTAATCGCCGCCACTGGGTGAGACACATAGCAAGACACTCTACGTGTTGCATTTTGCTAATATTAAACTTGTAAAATAGATAGCCTGTGGGAGCAGTTAGAAAAGAATGGTTACGAAAGTGAAGACAGACTTGACGTAAACAGAAGAAGAAGGAAGATAAAGAAACAGGAGAGGGAGAAGAGAAAGAAGAAGAGAGGTGGTTTGGTATATGAAGTATGGGGAAAGCCACAGAGACGATAAGCAAAGTACTTAGAGAAGCGGGCATAAGAACATACAGGAAGGAAGGCCGCAGCATTTTAAGGATAGCGAACAAGAAGAAGGAAGAAAAAAGATAAGAGAAAGAGATTATCTATGATGTTCAGTGCAAGGGCTGTGATAGTGTGTACATAGGGGAAACGAGAAAGATACTGAAAGACAGGTTGAAGCAACATAAGGATGACGTTAGACTGAAGAGGGAGAAAAATGCTATATTCAAGCACACAAAGAAACGGGACACGACATGGAATGGGAGAAGGATAGGGAGGGAGAAGAGAGGACTAGTGAGGAAGTGGAAAGAGGCCAAGGAAGTAGATAAATTAATGTTTGTCTGAAGAAAGCCCTGTTGGAGGGTGGAAACGATACATTTTTAGTTTATTGTTTTACACAATATACTTTGCATTGGTCAGCGTTTGAGTGTTTTATTAAACATGGAAACAGTGTTACCTCTGAACATCAAATGAACATTTATGTATTGAACTTTTCTTCCCTACCCTATGCGTAAACTGGACTTGAAACAAAAACCCAAACTAATTAAGATAATGGTAACGACGAAAATAATTTCGAAAAGCAACAATACGCAAAGCACTTCAAATCTCCAGTGGCTTACATGAAACTATTCGTCACATAAGAATTATTATTTAGAGTTCAAATTCTGACAATTGCAGAAATTTGCAGCCTTGAAATTCAATGTTTCTCTCAATAATTAAGTGATTTCTGTGCTTTGCATTACTCTAACTCACACAGAGCTCTAGCTCTTCGTGTGAGCTTAGATTAAATGTGATAGAAGCTTATCTTCAATTCTTCACACAACTTCGCTATTTGCGTGCTACACGTTTGACATCTTAACAGAACTTCAATCGAACATCGCTCATGAAATATATATTATTATCAGCTCTTAATTCACCTTTTAATTTTCACATATATTTTTATTTTTGTTATTTAGCGTCGCTTTTCTGCCACTTTTGGCCAATCGCGACGACAAAGATGAGTGAAGATATGATAAATAGAACATTCAAGAAGAACACCAATGCCCAGACCGGTATTCGAACCTACTATCCGTGACAAAAATATTGAGCCCACGGTTTGCGTGCTTGTAAAATTGTACTCCGTGGGAGGAAAAATGTCAAATATACCTCATTGGAAAGCTACAAGTGTCTGCTTTTAGACAAAACCAAGACATATTGATTTTAACTGTCTGTTTTCTATTCAGACGAAAATGTTCGTGAAAGTTTATTTTTTTCGGGTGTTTTTTACGTAAGTCGAATTCAATTGTGTATAGCTTCGTGTAAAACCATCGTAAAAATAGGATTTTTTTGTGATTAAACCTTGTTTATGTGGAAATATCTCAGCCAAATATAAGGGTACTATCATCTGTGGAACAGGCACAATTAATGATTAATTATGATGTTGCAATCTCGGTAATTGTCAGCCCAATGGTCATGATATGCATATCAAAATGATGGCCGTGGAATAAAAAGCAAACTTTCATATCTCATTCTTGCACACTGTGCGAATTGAAAACAACAGAGAGAATTGTTTTTCTTGGGAACCGGTTCCCGCGCAATTCACATCGTTGTTAAGAACGCATGTAGAGCGTTGCCAAGCGTCGCCGCTTGTCCTTTAAACTCCGCGACCAAGCAGTTTTGACACGGGAAATGAACCGAAACAATGTGTTGCGCAAAGGAAAGCATTGTAGAGATGCCGAAAGTTTCATTTGTTACTTCTGTTTACGTTCCTGCCATGAATTATTGCCTGAACTCCCACATAGCCATCATAATGTTTACGTGCATTCTATCCAGGCAGTCGGTCTCTCACAAGTTCGCGTGTTTGTTCGTACGCACTGTATTGAGTGATGGCGATTCTGTGAAGTGAATTTTTGTTGCATGAAAATGGCAAGAAGGTAATAGCATAGTGGTGCAAAATAAATTATAGTCAGTGCCAAGAGATATTTCGAGCAGGGGAAACGAATAGGCGCATCTCACGACATAAACCAAGGTGTCAAGTGCACTGCGGAGTGTTTGGGGGTTACGTCAGCACAGTGAAAAAGTATGTAAAGAAAAAGAGAACAATAAAAAATTGCATCGACCCAATATTTTATTGGGCGAGTTTTTCCAAGGTGTGGTTAGAAGAAAGATACACGAATTTTATTTTAATTATCCAGTTCAACAGAATCCATTATGAACAGCATTTTATACTTTTACCTTTCACTCATTATATTTATTGAAATTTACTAGTTTTTATTTCTTCTGTCTCTCTAAATGAACCCACAACTCCTTGCTTATTACAACAGTTGCAGCTGTGTAAGAGACCAAAATATGAAAACATAATTTCAGGTTCGTTAAATACTGAAACCACCACCACTACTCGATATGGTGATTAAATGAATTTTGCGAGATAAACACAATTTACATGCGTCTTTGCTCGAAATATATTTTATTGAAATATTAGTTGGCATGAAGGCTTCAAATGCGCAATTTTTTAAATATAATTTCTATGCGTTGCTATCGCTAGTATGCACCTCGCTCTGTTTCCTTTTCTTATGAAATCGCTGTACACAGCAGGTGCGTTATTATTGTATACAGAGAAGACTGGATCTGTCATAGACTTCATTCAAATCCTCCTCATCGAACATTGTTTTACTCAATATATCTGTTTAAATGTGAGACATAAAATAATACTGGGAAAATGATGTTCTCTTTAAGTCCACTTTATGCACAGGTAGGCTAATCGAAACTGGACTTACAGTTTAAGTGGGATCTGAACCAATATGTACCTTCGTCGTACCGAAGGAGACGATGTTCATATGAAGATAAAAGCTAGAAAAAATGGGGGAAAAAACCTGCAGTACAGCAGTACTCCATTTGCAATATGCTAAATATTCCATTCATTTTTTTATGCTGCGACAATACTTTGGATCGGCTCGACGGAACGCACTTGCGCGATTCTCGCAGCGAAGCAGCAACGCTGTGGAAGTCGCCTGCTGCCCGCGGAGTCTGAGATGGGGCTCACTCCGCCGTACGTCATGCACCCGTTTACCATATTAGGAGTGCGAAAGAATAATTAATATCTGGAACTATATTTGATGCACACACGCCAAACTTCTGGAATTTTAAAATGCGTTATATCAACTGTTTTTTACAATTTCATTGAATTTGTAATTTTGCATTTCAAGTTTGCACGTTTCCCTAAAATGTAAATTTTTAAAATTTCTAGTAAAAATATGCATTTGATTTTTTCTACACAGATGCAAAAATAATCAAACTTCAAGTTCACAAAATATCAATATTATATGTACAGTCGATTATGAACTGTATGGTGTTAAGTTCCAAATTCGTGAAAATTGGAAGGAAAAACTACACTTTTCAGTGAAATTTTCATTATTGCAAGAAAACAAAGTTAACAAAAATTTTCAGATAACGCTTATTAAAAAGTAGATACTTGAAGCTTTCCAATGAGGTATATTTAACTTTCTTCCTCCCGTGGAGTACAATTTTATAAGCGCGTAAACCGAGGGCTCAATTTTTTTGTCACGGAGGTTTATCTAATATTTATAGCTATTGCTTTGTAGTGATTGATAATCCTATTAAGCCTTGTGAATCTTACTCCGAAGAAATCCCTATTAGAGGATGGAAACGTTGCGTGTGTAGTGTTATTACTAATATACTCTCCTCACAAAAAGTTTGGAATATTGTTAAATTAGACAATAGGTGATAGACACGGCCTTGGAATTCAACAACACATGGTATCTGTCTGGTGGACATCCTCGCCAAACATAATAATATTCCAAACTTGTTGTGCCTAATATAACAATATTCGAAACTTTTTGTGAGGAGTGTATAATAAAGTCTGTTTTGGTTAGCATTTTTAGTGTATTGAATGAATGTTGCATTTTCATTTCGTGTGGAGGCATATTATTGTCACCTAGATTTCGCATTTAAAATATGTAGGTCCAGTATATATTAGTTATTGTGAATTCGAGTCAATTAAATCATTTTGCGTTGTTGCGAGATTATCTATTAGGATACAATTTGGACATCATTAATCTAAGTAGAGGAAATGCAACTTGTACATCAAAATTGTCATGTCCAACTGATCTCCGAAAGTAGTGTTTAGCACGTCACATTTCAAGTATAGTCCATGATTGTATGAACGAGATGTGTCCCTCTTCTCAAACAATACGTGGCTTGTCTCCACCGAACGAAGTGTGTCACTTATAAATTAATTTTCCGAAAGCGTATTAAGCATGAACAGACCACAAAATGACTCCTGAGCAATTACAAATGTTATAAGCCAGTTCATGGCCAGGAGTTAGTGACGGTCTTCCCCAACCTGTCCGCTCTAGATTCCGGGTTCGAGTCCTGGTCTGGCAATCTCTTTTTTAAGTGTCTCTTCATCAATTTAATCTAATTTTCATCCATCTTCATAGTTTCGATTAATTATAAAAGTGACATAAAAGCAAACAAAATAAGAGCAAATAAAAATAATTGTAAAATGACTACAATGTCAGAACTACATTTGAAAAAAATAAAATGCGAGCAGAAGGTTCATCTTCAAACAGGCATTTGGGAAGAATAGTGTAGACAGACACCTTGTTCCCGAAAGTTGCCAATCCACGTATAGCATGACCTTCGATACTGGAGTTGTGCTTTTCAGGAAAGTTTGCTGGACGCTCCTCAAGCGTCTTATCAAGAATGCCTCGGTGTTCGCAGCATTGCCAACTTATTTTCCGTTAGGAAAATCTTTTTCCTCCTATTAATCTGCGGTTTGCTGTACGTGACAGTTTATATCAACGTATAAACGTCAGTTTATATCAGTGTATGTCAACAAATTTCTGACATTCTGGACGTGCCGAATCCTAAAGTTGGTATTAATTTTGTCACACTGGCTGCAAATTTTGAGAAAGGGATACCCATCTATCTCTGAAATCTCCCTCTCATAATGTTAATTTATAATTACTTGTCTGGCTTCTCTTTATGCATTTTCAGGCTTATTGTATGAATGATGAATACATGAAATCCATGAGGAGACATTCACTCAGGAACACCCTCGTCCTGGTTGGAAGATGATCTCGGAACATTCGGTGGAGGGATTATGAGTTAACTCACAAAGGCTGCCCGACACGGCATGTAGGATGTGACACATGAATAATGGTTACGTTATTTTTTATCTTTGGCCTTTGTTTATCGAATCATTAACCTAATATTATTTTTAACATGAATTGTCAAGTTTATCAATTGAATCAATCATGTGGATTATTTTGCTTTTTTTCTCTCTTTATTTTAAAGAAAAAAGAGAAGTTCTTATCCAAAAGGTTGCTTAAGTTATCCAAATATATTCCGTACTTTTGCGATTCATTCATTGATTGATTGACTTGCATTTTTATACTTCGCTTTCTGTACCACTTTTGGCTAATTTGCAAAAATAGGGATGAGTGATGATATGATGAAATTGATGAATGGGCACTCACAAACCTCTATGCCCAGGCCGAGATTCGAACCCAGGACCCCTGGCGTTGTAGCGCGATGTCCTAACCACTCTGCTACGGTAGGGGGGGGTTACGTTTGCCACAACATCACTCTAGAAAAACAGTGGGAAACATAGCAGACTTTGTAAGCAAGCATAACTTGTATATTTCGGAGTGAAGCTTGAAGAGCCCACAAGATGAAACTTGCAACAAAGGGAGATATATTGTGAATCAGTGGCGTAACAGTCCATATTCTCTGCACGGGAAGGGAAGACTTATGATGGAATTGAAGCAGTGTGCGAATTAAAGGAGGGGATGCCGCCTCCCTCCCCCCACAAAGAATTTTATCCCTGACAAAAGACAATTATTTTTATCCCTGCCAGGAATGTTTTTATTCCCATAAAAGATTGATTTATTGATTGATTTGTTGTTTTAAGTCCACTTTATGAACATTAACGCTAATCATATTCCCCGAAAAGAAAATTGAATTGAAAGCATGCAGTATACAATTTGTTAACTATGCAACAAACACAACTAAACAAATATTCCATGTCCATTAATGGTCCAGTTATAAACTATTTCCTTGTTGTAGAGTATGTAGCCTTGTGAGTCGAAAAAAAATATGACACCATTTTGCAACTGAACAACTCACCGGGCAAAAAGCAGGCTGTTTCCACTAAAGGTTTCATGGCATAGTTCAGATATTTGATTCAAGTTCACAAGAAACTTGTAGGCAAGTTCAGAACAGAAATTTGGTCATGTTTTCGTTGTTACTAGTTCAATAGCTGTTTGTGTGTGTGAGTTCTGTTTTTCATATATTGTAAATATATGTACTGTTTCAAAATTACGTGTAAATGTTATCACAAAATGTAATGGCCTAGGTTAGAACCAATTTTCTATTTCTACTAGAATCTCCATTCAACCCCATATACAAATTTACATCTCCCCCCCTAAAATACGTCTCTCCATAAATGAAATCACAAACACGCCACCGAAGCATCCTCCCCCACAAAGGAAAAGAGATTAATTCGGTAAGTGAATGGAAGTGATGAGAGATGGGGATTGAGAGACATAATTACGAGAGGTATTGAAAGACGAAATACCCAATGCGATGGTAAAAGTAAATTTCTTGAAAATTGTCAATTTTAAAACTAGATAGTACTCTTCCACCATCTCTATTAAGTTTTATTTTATTGTTCACCATCAAGAGCGCATTCGGAGGAGAGTGTCCAGGGGGTTAGGTCCTCCGAGAAAGTACTAATATTAAATTATCTAAAACATACTAGTTTAGCATTTGTTGCATAATCCGTGGTTCGTATTTCCGTCGAACTTATTGGAAGGCAAGATTGTATTGGAACCATACGGCTTTGAAGGACAGTAATAAAGAAAGACTTATGCACATTACTTCTTGTATTTAATACGCATAAAATATTAACCAGGAACCTTATTCTTCGTGAACTTAATCTAAGAGCAATTTTTGTAATTAAATTACATTCAATTACTATTCGACATTAAATTCCTTGCCAGGGCAGCTGTTTTACACGAATTGTTGCGATCTCAACTACTTTGTCTACCGAGCCGACATCTATTGGCCCTGGTTTGTACCTTGCTTATTATGTCCTGCCTCTACTGGTTCATATTCCTACTGCGTGCTGACGACGGTGCCGGTGTAAACCATTTTAAACTTAACCTGTGGCAAATTCATGATTGTAAGAAATTATACAAACTGAACTAAACTCCATGCTGAAACAGGCCTCTATTAGCCAGAGTGGATTTTACATTTGGTGGCGTGTTGCAAGCGCATCATGTCCCATCGCCGCTGCTTTCTGGCTTTCGAGACCGAAGCCGGCTACTTCTTTTTTTTGTTCAAGCATCTTCCCAGTAGTCCTGACGATGCTGGGCCAACGCCAACATTTTTGGGGCTCTCACCGGGGATTGAACCCGGAACCGTTCGCACCGAAGGTGAGAGCACTAATTATTTGGGTTCGCAGTACCCCAATAACAAATGATACACAATTGAATTCTGACGATCAACCATTTAATCTACGGGAATTTATGCACTATTATCCTTAATGATTGGTTTTATTCGACCGTGGCCCAAATAAAATCCTCCTGAAATTACACTCTCCTTGAAAAGATGAATTGCAAAACATCCCTTGTCCTGTGTATTTGTCCGCATGGGTGCTGAGTGTCTGTTTACAGCCTCAGCTTTTAGCATAGGGAAGAATACAGATGTTTATTTCAGCTACGATAAGGAGCTAGGCCCCGTATAATGTGACGGATGCAAAATTACCTAAACGCTAACGCACTATAATTTTGAATTGATCCAATCAATAAATTGAGTGTTAAGAAAGAGGAGAAGAAAATGAAGATAAATAAATCTAAGTCATTTTGTTAAACAAAAGGAAGTCAAAAATCGTATCTGAACCCCTTACCTGCTGAAGTGCCGTTACAAGCATATACAATTTCAACTACTTCTCCCCTTCCATTGTAAAGTAATTTTAAATAGCACCCGACAATCTTTAGACATAGACCGAAGGAAACTTTTGTCTGTCTCTATTGTTTTAAATTCAGTGATAAGTAGGAGTTTGATTTTTAAGCCCACCTTGTAAACAGAAAGGCTTCAAAGGAGCCAAACACTATATGCCTCCATCGTGAATCGAACCCGTGAACTATTGATTACAAGGCGGGGAAGCACTTTGATGACTTGGAGGATATTGGTCAACTAGAAATATGCCAGAAGCAAACGCAAATGTTATGATAAGCTATCTTCATCCTTTGAGAAATGCATTTTTAAGAGTTGTTGACTAAGTAGATATGTTATCTCGTTTCCATGCCAACAAGATACAAGAAAGGCAAATACGTATATCAAACATAATTTTTTATTATACGTATGTTGTCAATCTCACGTTCCTTAAGCCAGTAGAAACTAAAATACCAGAATATCACCGTACGCTGCGTGTAACACTGTGCAACATACGTATTTTAACTTTTTTCTGCATCAGAAACGAAATGAAGTGTTCTTTAGTAACTAGCATGTGCTTATTTGAGAAATGGCCTCCAAAATTGTGTACAACGTCACAGTTTTTACATAAACAGGGTTGTCCAAAACTTACTGTCATATTCAGCATGGACACCAATCTGACATTATATCCTTCAAGCTTTCGTACTTTATGAATAATAATGAACAGTATTCTGAAAGAATCACAAGACATTACAAGATGAAGTATATTTGGAACAATGGAGCAAAAATATGAACAGTATTACGTATGCGAATGAACGAATCATGCATGTTGCATTTGGAAGTGGGCTCCTCTGGCCAGTTCTTTGTATGAGAAACCCTGTCTCCCTGTAGAGAGAATAATTGAAATCTGCCAACCTCTAGGCGTTCAAACTCCCCTCACTTCATCTCTCCATTTCACTTATATCCTTATGTGCACGCTCCTTCTGTTCATCACTTATGTTGCCAGATTGTCTGTAATGAAATCCATATGTTACACGTGGCACCCTAACACATAGAATGTTCAATTGGGGGGGGGGGGGGGTGTCTCGTGCCACTTGCGCCATCATGAACAAGAACAAACGTGTGTATATATTTTCTGTATTCTCAGGAAGGAAAGCGTACAACACTGGAATCACGGCACCCTAACACATAGAATGTTCAATTGGGGGGGGGGGCGGGGCGGGGGGTGTCTCGTGCCACTTGCGCCATCATGAACAAGAACAAATGTGTGTATATATTTTCTGTCTTCTCAGGAAGGAAAGCGTACAACACTGGAATCACTGATGTGGTTGTTTGACAGCTTCCTATGTCCGCATGCACTGTATACAGTTGGTAGAACTGTTTGGAGCAGCTGCTGAACGTACCGTCCATGAAAACACATTGACTACTTTCTAGAGCATATTTCAAGCCCTCATACTCAAAACAAAATATTCTTTTCCCATCGACAGTTTCATCAAGTTGCAGAAATGTTGCTCCTCCTTCAAAAAGCCGATTAGATTCTTGCAAACTGATATCACTGGCACAAGTTGCATCTTGTTTCACACCTAAAGCTGACCTCCTGATACGATTTAACGAGCTTTTTTGACTAGAATATGCCAGGATTGATGTTACGAGATCCAATCCCTTGTCTACATAAATAAACTGTTGATATGTTATATGTTTAACTGTTATGCTCGTTGAGTGAAAAAGACATTATCTGATTGCTGCAGCCTCAACAGGAGAACTTTTCTTTCAGCAACTGCTACAGCATGAATAGATCATAAATATATTGGCGGTACACTGCTTAGATTTCGCCTGAGATCCGTTCAAGGTTTAGCAGATATGAGCAATATTGAAAATTTACTCGTCACGATAGCTAACTTTTTGATTGCGGCCGCAATATTGATTTTGAAGTGAATGTAGCTTTGATGAAACATCATCCCATTATATTGGCAACCTAATGCTCACATTTCAAAAGCAATTTTTGCCCTGATAATGTTTTCCCACTCACAAGCCCAGACCATTTCGTTCTACAACAAAAAGGAATAGCTATTTAGAATTTTCTTCGTGCTTTTGATAATGAGTTGGGTTGTAATTTCAAATAGTTTATATGTTGTCTGCCGTTGATGATCGAACTGGAGAGAACGACAAAATAATTTATTTTAAATAAGTTCACATTTTAAAACTCATGCACCTCCACTGTCAATTCTCTCATATCTTCTAGTCAAACATTCTCCACGTATGCACAGAACTATTGTTATTGTATGTATGTAATCAGACGTGCAGAAAGAGCTTGGTTCCCTCAGCTTTTACTGCTCAATCCAAGTATGTAATCCTGCGTATAATTATCATTTGAAAGTGTCTAGATTCAAGTGTAGAGAATTGATTCTAAATTGTAATTAAGTACGTTTGATTTCAATTGTTTTATGTTGAATAGGCATTTGTATGAGAGGGAATGTGTCACCAGCAAATGCGCGTCTATCTGAGTAATGGGTGCCCTGTAAGCCAACAAACAGGACCAACACTAGACTCAGTTACCATTGGGCTCCAGTTCCCTTCGCTCTCGAATGTTTCCAAGGAGACTGCGCAGGGGGTTCGTCCCCTCAGCCACTTGGGGTGGGTTCGGGGGTTGGTTGTCGTACTGCTCTTTGCCAGGTTACTGTCCCTTGTTGGATCGATGCAAGTGCATCTCAAGTGGCAACACAAGAGTGTCAACATTGTTGCTGCAGACGAAGTGTGAAGAAGAGAGAGAAGACATCTTCCATTGGAGTCTGTGGAGATCCACGACCTTGGACGAGTTTCTGAAAAGTCTCTTGAAGAAAATAAATATTGAATTGTTTCTGTCTTTAATTCGTCTAATAAGAAAAGTTAAATGTGGCATTCTCTCTTTACTTTTTGAACAAATTGACACAGAGAAATCAGTTACTTACTATTTGGCCAAGTACGTGGAGAGAGATGTTTTGGAATTTGCTTTTGAAGGAGATAGAGAAGGAAGGTGGAACCATATTCCACTATCTATCGACACGTGATAGTGAAGGGAAAATACTTTTAGAGGAAGCTGTGTTTTATGAGAACTATGCAGCAGCAGATTACTTGATAGGTACGATAAAAAGAAAGAAAGAGATGTCATCGACTATTTTTGTAAGGAGTATTTCATAAGAAGAATAACGCACAAGGCAAGGATAAACTCGAAAACAATAATGAGGAATTTGGTAGTGACTACGAATATCTGATTTTTTTACCTTCGATCTCGCGCCAATGCATTGAGAAACGATGTGAATGAAGTCGCTAACCTACACTTAAAACTTGCTGGAAGTTTAAACCAAAACTTCCTGGAATATTTACCTCCCAATGTAAGTGTAAAAACACAAATTCGTCTTGCAATTAAAACAGTGAATATTGAGATGATGGATATCATCTTCAGAAGAAATGAAGATTTAAACATTGTTGAGTATTTAGAGTGCCGTGACTATGGTATAGGTGGAGGAAACGCCATTCACATCGCTGCAGATTATGGTGACAAGAATGTGATGGAGTTCCTTTTTAGGAAGGTGAAACAAGAGTGTGGGAGCCTTGTAAGGATTATGAGTGGTAGAGATGCTCACGGACCCATTCCATTAATTTATGGTGTAGAAGGTGGACACATAGAACTTGTTAAATATCTGCTGAAGACTATAAAGGAGGAAATACTTTCAAATGATCATTTGGATTGAGCAGTAAAAGCTGAACGAAACAAGCTTTTCAAGCATGTCTCATTTCATACAATAGCGACAGTTCTGTGTATATGCGGGGAATGTTTGCCTACAAGACATGAGAGAATTGTCCGTTATCCCTCCTCCAATGTACTAATATAACTCTTCAAGTGACGCTTTTGTCCACCCATAACAATATATTAGTCGCATACATTCGTAAATCACATATTAACTTGAGATTTGAAAATGTGAAGTTATATCTAAAGAAATTATTTTGTCGTGCTTTCCAATTCGAACGTCCATGGCAGACAACATATAAAATATTTGAAATTACAAACTAGCTCATTCTCAAAAGCACGAAGCAAAATCTAAATATTTCTTTTTTGATCCAGATGGAAAGGTTCGGGTGTTGTGAGTGGGAAAATATTATCGAGTAAGATTTTTTTAAAAAAAATCTAAACATTAGGTTGCCAATATAATGTTTCTTCAAATCTACTCAAAACCAATATGGCGGCCGCAATCAAATCTGGTAGGTATCGTAACGCGTAAATTTACATTAATGTTCATATCTGCTAAACATTGAAATGATCTCAAGTTAATTCTAAGAAGCATACCGCCAATTTATTTATAGTCCATTCATGCTGTAGTGGTTTCTAAAAGTCCTCCGGATGAGGCTGCAACGATCAGCGAATGTATTCTTCACTGAATTAGAGTTCCTCTTGTTGTCCGTGTACCTCATTTTTTTCTCTTGACGGATGTATGACGAATGCTGCTCACTGTGTTTTCTGAACTACAGGCAGGGTCGCCCTAGGTGGGTGGTCTGAGAGAATCAGAGTGTGTGTTGCACAGTTCTGCAGTATAATCACAATACAAACATTATGACAACTAATTAGCAATTAATTTATTATTCCATATTATTTTATAAAGGAATAAGCAGAACATGCCGAATAATGAATGGCCAAGGAAAGGTTCCATTTTTTTTTTAATAATTTGCGATGCACAATGGATTCTGAAATGTTGGATTCCCAGCAATGCATTATGTTGCTCTATTCTACGGCGATCTGCTCACTTCAAGAGCATGTTTTTAACATGAAGTTCTGCTCTCGCCGTAGAGTTAGGCAACACACAAAACGCATTGCAGAGAAGCCAATATTTCAGGATCTAGGTCTGCCATTTCTATTGCCGGTGACTGTATGTACTTTTCTGGTGCAACGTTAATCATATTTATTTACCTAACCGTGAGTGTTTGATGTCAAAATACCATTTTACCTATCAAAGTGGGATTTTTAATTAATATTCAATATCACTCTCTATCATTATTATATTTTGTTTACTTGGAGGCACATAGTGGTTCGGATCCCACTTTAAACTGTAGGTCCAGTCCCAATTAGCCTTACTGTGCATCAAGTGGACTTAAAACACTAACTCAATCAATTAATCAATCTATTTTGTTTACCTTTCCTTGAATTTTCACGCTGTAGTGAAATTACAGTTTTCACATGCAACAATATTTCCATTTCATGATTTTATTTCATAATTAAACGAACAATGGATATTAACTCTTTTTGATTGAAATATTTTAACGCGAGTTTTATGTAGTACTTCGTTTAGAATATGATTTCAGTCATGTTCTGTGTTGTTAAGGATGTCTGATGAATGCATTAATTAGGGAAAATTAGACTTGGTACTTAATTGGAAGCACCAGCATCTCATAACTGATACTAAAGAGTATGGTGGAATGAAAATGTTGCCTTTTAGCTTAAAAAAGGCGAGCTTAAATTGTCACGTCGATATCTCGACTCTAAGGCTCACCTAAACGGCTTCGAATCGTTGTAGGTATGCAACCACGCAATGCATGCCACTCTTAAGCGATTTATCAAACGGCGAGCAATGATGTGTACTGTTTTTGCTCCACATCAAAGCTCGCTGTTGGAGAAATATGCTTGCCAATCGCTTACATGTGGAATGTACAGCGTGGTTGCATACCCACAATATTTCAAAGCCGTTGAGCGAGCCTTAGAACGTAGAAGTCGTCGTGAAGGAAACATAATATTGCTATTAAAAATCAATCTTCGAAAATTTTTATTTTTCACTCCACACCGTAATAAACAGTACACAAACAATTATATTTATTAGGGGCAGTACTGACTACAGGAACAAGAAATGATTTTTCAGCGATTCTTTTGTAAATAATATTCCGTAGACCAACGTCTCCCGTTGGAACGACGCTAAAAGATTATAGTTTCTATGAAAACAATTTTCTTGTGTACACCTACAGAAGGTATTTCCTTGCGGGAATAGCTATTTATCCGATCTCTCCAGTTTAGTAGGAAGCTCTTGTATCAACCATTGTTTAGGAAATAAAAGTTGTATTTGATGGTGTCCGCCACTTTGCTTTTGCATCCAAAAGACATACAGTTCCATTATATTGGTGACCTGCCTTAATCCCTATTACTCTTCCTCTATTCGTTAGAAGGGGTTTTATATTAGTAAATTCCATGCTAGAGGATCATGAAGTCTACACCATTGTCACTCCAACGTCAAATATCCAGCAAATGTTAATTTATAGTTAATATTGTTTCGAAAAAAACTATAACGTGCTTTTTATGATTGGAGTTTGTGTTTTTGTGTCCTTGTGTTTCCTATTGCTGCACGAATTTGTATTTTGTGAAAACTGTTATGTGCTAATGGTATCTCAGTCTGTAGTAGAGATAATATACATACAATTGATGTTAGGATAAACTTCACATTCAGAACATATCAAATGATCTTTTGAGTGGCTTAGGAATGTCTTTCATTTGAGGGAGTAAGAATGTTTTGTATTATCAAAATCTGCTCCTACCAATCTTAACTATTCACAATTGTGAGACAAATGTTCAGGGTTATAATATGTGGATTGATGAATTTAGGGTATGCTGTACAGTAGTTGTATTTGTCCCATTACTGGCTCAGGAAAGTATGAACCCCCCTCAAGCAGATTTGCTTACACTTAAAACTAGCTCAACATGCCCATATGAGTTTTTTTGCTCAAGTGTGGAACCCCCTCTAATCCAAGATTTTTGTAAAAAAAAGCCCTCATGGACTCCATCAGAAAGTATGACCCCCCTCAGATTGATGTGCCTATACTTACAAAAGGCACTTCTGTGAGATTGTTGTCCATAATCCTGTTAAAAATATGCCCCTCTTGATATTTTTTTTTGCCCACACTTAAAACTAGGCCACGACACACATACACACCCACACCCACCCACACCCACCCACACATATACATACACACCCACACCCACACACACACACTCACATACACACACACACATATTGACCTTGACCTTGACCTTGACCCCGACCTTGACCTTGACCTTGACCCTGACCTTGACCTTGACCTTGACTTTGACCTTGACCTTGACCTTGACCCTGACCTTGACCCTGACCTTGACCCTGACCTTGACCTTGACCTTGACCCCAACCTTGACCTTGACCTTGACCACACCCACCCACATACCCACCCACACCCACCCACATACCCACCCACACCCACACCCACCCACACACATACACATACACACACATACACACACACATAGTTATTTCTGGTTTAAGTTCAATTGGATACCAGCTTTAATTTGTTTATCCAATATTAAAACAATGCAATTCTAGAGGGTCTCTAGAATTGCTCCGTGACTCTCTCATTTCTTACATCATAAACATATGATTTTTCTCCTATGAGAATAACACTACATATGGTGTCATCAGGTAAAGCCTCATGAAATTCACAGATAATTTTAATATTTGTTCTGTCACTCACCACAACCTGTTTTCTTTTTGAAGTGTTAATTACAAACATGGGTCTCTGTGCTTTGAATTCATCTGGTGTGTAATACATGTCAGTATTGCCAGTAGTGACCCTCTTGAAAGCCGAAAAGGCCTCATATAATTTGAGGAAATCATTCTTGGACATGTCTAAATTGTAATTTTCTCTAGGAAATACCTCATTTCTGCCATTTTTAAGATATATGTTCTTGATGTTGCAGTTATCAAATTTACTTGAATTTTTTTCCTGATTATTGTGTCTCCCAGTCTGAAACAGTACTACCACAAAATCAGGCATGTCAAATTGAATACTGGAGAATGAATTTGTAGCATCAAACTCATAATATGTACCAGATGCGGGCTTCTGTACGCATTGATATGTATAAAATTGCAGAGGAATCTGTGGATTTTTTATTATATCAGCTTTGTATTTAAGACCATAACTGGCCTCATACTCAACAACAGGGATTCTTAACTCCATAGTCTGAATAATGCATTTGCCTGCATCTGGTAGGGTATTGGGCAGAGCTTCCCCTGTAGAGTTTATTGCACTGTACCTCATCAAGGCATTGTTATCATTTGCAGCTCTTCTAAATGTGATTCTTAACCCACCCTTCCACATAATATCTTTGAAATCTGAGAAGAATCCTGGCAACAGGCGCATGGGGAACAGCACTGTGTGGTTCTTAGATAATATCTTATCACCAGCCTCGAATCCTCCTATTTTGTAGTAAGAAGCCTCGGTTTTGGATAATTTTAGTGTGGCCAAAGCTGTGGAGGTAATGCCGGGATAATCCACTCTGTTTATAACAACACCATGTTTTCTGATCTCAATTTCAGAGAACAGATGCGGCACAAAATTGTCTACCAATCTTATATTTGAATTTGCCGGATAATCTGTACCATCGAGCTTTACAACATCAAATTTGATGTATAGATCTGCTCTGTGAGGGTGTATAAATCCATCCCCTACATCAAGATCAACCTCAATTTCTGTGTTGGGTTGATTTAAATTTGCAAATGTCCTCCTGTTTGGGGGGAATGATTGTAACTCATAACTCTCAATATTTTCCATTGTATGTATTTTTATTTAAATGTTAATCTCTATGATTGCAGTTGTTGTGGCTCCAGCAAAATCAACTAATTCTTCTTTTTCATTAGTGACTATTAACTCAATATAATCTATTCTATTATGGCACACAGGAAAATATAATGTTGGGGATGGATTGTAGATAATGGGCTCCATGAATTCAGAATTAGGTTTGAATGTTGCAATAATGCCTGTTTGTTTGTGAGTGCCAATGCCATTTGATTTGGTGATCATACCCTCAGCCACATTACAGTGAATATTCAGAGTCTCTATGGCTAAGAATTTAGGTATGTTCATAGCAGTGTGTTTGATGCCTGCTTCAAGTTTTGTGTTGTTCTCAAAGCCTAACAGCTCTCCTATTGTAGCCAGATCCACTGTTTCTGTAGCAGATACAATTTCTACTCTGTGAGTGACAGAATTTTGACTTAACACTACACCTCTGGGTAATTGAGCATTTAGAGTGGACAGATTATACTGCCCTGGAGTGATGACAATTTTTTCATCCCCAACTGCAATTGTGTTGTTGTGGTGTGTAATATTAGGAATCAGGTACATGCCATAAAATGCTCTGAGAGCTATTGTTTTGGGATACACTATATCATCATGTAATCTAAGTTTCAATATTGAATTTTGGCTGGTGAGATGGAATACCCCCATGATGTTTCAGATACCACAAGGCTTTTTGAAAATCTTCAATTGATGGTTTATTTATTTGAGACATATATCTAAGAACAGATAAACACAAATGTCCGCAATTAACATCTCTGAAGTTTTGAACACGGGCATTATTGTAATAAAAATTAGTTGATTTTAGATATTTTACTAAATTTTCAGGTGGAACACCTCCAAATGAATCAAACACAAATGCCTCATCTTTTAAATATTTAAGATAACAGATCCAGTGAGTGCCCTGATTTTTGTACTCATCCAAATTAACAATGCCACACTCTTTGTTGAGTGGTTGTTCTGGTAGAGAATCAGACATGTACACACCTCTAAAATGTTTGATGCCCAGTGGCTTGATTAAAGCTTCAATATCTTGGTTTGTAAGCGGCTCTTGTTTTTTTTAAACTTATTCATGGCTCTCTTAACACCTTTGCCTTTTTTCTCCATTGCCAGGTTATGGCGCCTCTGCTCATCTAATTCTGCCCTATTTTTCTTGGCATCTATTACTGTTTTTGCTATGGCAGCTGATCCCCCAGCCAAGCTCCCAACAGCCCCGAGAGCAGCTAAGATGGCAGGGATGGTAAATATGAATCCCCCCACATGTGATTTTTTTCTTGATTGCTGTAATTTTTTTAATTGGGGGGTGCTAAGCAACAATTTCATACCATGTCCTTTTGCAAGACAAGAATTTTTTTTCTTGCGCTGTTTTTTGGTTAAAAGGCTGTCAATAGTTTTAAGAGATTTGAGACCTGCATAAGGTACTTGATACATAACACCCTTAGCCTTCATTGTAGGTTTATTATATACATATTCACAACCCCCACCCCAGTTTTTGTTTGGTGCTCATAGCTATGGTGGTTCCCAATGCTGCTATTTTTTCACTCAAAGATGCATCTTTGCTTACAAATCTACCAAATGCAGCCTCTTCTAATTTCTTATCTGCAACATGTCTCTTATCAAGATCAGAATGTGTGTTGTATGCTATGTCATGGTCTCTACAAGCAGCATCTAAGGGATTAACACCAGGATCCCCTCTGTTTAATCTATGATCCAGTTTTGTGCCTGGACCACAATATTGATAGCCTGGAATATGTAGTTCAAATGGCAGCTTGTTTATAATGTCATTAACAAGGCCCCGACCCTCAGAAACATTCCAAAATTTAGGTGGTAGAGTATTAATTATTTTTATGAGATATCCAATCCCCTTAGGGTCATTCACTATAAAATTAGACAATTTGGTGCTTATCATGTCCATAATTCCAACCTTTTCATTGTAAAAATTGTGGTTGCCAGCATTTTCCTCCCCAGCTATCACCAATAACCTATCTACAAGTTTCCTGACATCATCAACCCACACAAATTCTTTGGGCAGGGTGTTGTATTGTTTGATTCCACTGCCAGTCTTGATCTGAGACCATATGGGCTTGATTAAATTATTGTATTTTGCCCCACTGCTCGACTTGACTCTTTTTTGCGTGGGATCATTGTTCTGGTATAGAGCATCTGATTTTATTAATATTTCTTTGTAATGCTCATAATCTTGATCTGTATAGCTGCCAGGTCTCTTCCTGGTCATCAGCTCCCACAATCCAGGCGTGCCGGTGTATTTAACAAAAGCACCTTTTTCTCCAAGTCGAGATTCTGAATATACAATTATATCGTCTCCCATAAACGTTACTCTGAAATTGCCAATTCTATGTATGATGCTGCCATCAAGCTCTGTGTCAGCATATAAGCCAAACACCTCATCTTTATTGTCTTTAGGTGTGGTTAAATATTTTTGAGCAAGAAGCCCCAATTCAATAGGATCCTGACTAGCCTCAATTCTTCTAGGAGCAATAGGACTAGGTGTATGAATACTGGAAAGTGGGGTGAATGGATAATCTAATATGTTCCTTGCAGCTACAGGTACAAGCTCTGTGAGCAAATTTTGATTTTGCTCTGTAACAGTTTTGATATTCTTACCTAAATTATTAATAGCATCAATTACGGGCTGTTCTGTTTGTTTGTGTTTTTCATAAATTCCTCGGTTCTCTGATTTCCATCCCTTAAATCTTTTTACAAGATAATCTCTTAATTTAAGATCATCAATGATTGGCCTTTTCATGGTTATTTATATACGTCTCCACGTCTAAAAAATTGTTTCAACGTCTAGAAAATTGTTGATTTTATTTCTGTATTTGCCAGTATTAGGTGTTCTTGTCATATCAATTGTAACAAACCCATAACTGTCCTGGTTCCAGCACCTGCTGCAAAACTTGGAAAAATCATTGTAGCTCAGGTCCCCACCTACATATTCATCATGTATGTGTTTGAGGTTGGTATGGTCTTGATGAAACACGCATATAAAATTGCTGTTGTCTCGGATCAGTTGCTTCGGTATTTTTGAAAAAGTCTGTGCCAGGTAGAAGCAATCAATGTTTTTGTGCCGGCCCTGTGTAAAGAAGTTTCTAACCTTGTTTTGATTATCCAATATAACATCATCAAACACAACAACAGAATTATCGAGACAGTCATCAAGTGGCTTAACATCTGGTTCAAAAGTGGCAATATCCAATCCATCATATAGCTTCATCAGCTGCTGATATTTTAATTGTTCCAAGCTCTTAGAGAAGACATACAAATGCCTGTTTTTCCAGTCTAACCAGTTGGGTGCCAATAAAAAATTATCAACCATTAGTGTAGTTTTACCACAAGCAGATGGCCCAACAATAAGACACCTAATATTATCAGGTAGCAAGTTGCCATTTCTCTTATTCTGCTGTTCAGGTTCTGGCAGCCTTTTTATAACATCCCAGGTGTTCATATTATCACTTTGTTTGCATCGATCCAGCTGTGTTCTGGAAGTCCTAGCCATTTGACAAGTAACTTGTTGCCTTTTCTGCGGATTATTTTTTCTATGAGATATGTGTCAGGCTGCTTAGTTTTGTTGAGCTCTTGTTCATAGAACCTGCCTTTGAGAATTTCTCCTCGGTGATCTTTTATTATATATGTGTTAAGTGTCCCAGGTTTAACTTGAACCACTGTAAATAATTCAGTGCTCCAGTTTCTTGTAAAGCCTCTTTTGAATAAGTGCTTATATTTGCTGATTCTTACTTGATCCCCCACCTTGTATCTGGCCTTTCTTGTTGTTGGCCGATATTTAGGATAATAAACAGTGCTGATCAATTTTTGCTCATCAGATGAGCTCATTACTTCAGAGGGTTTCATGTTGATTGTGGAATGGACAGAGTTGTTATATTTATGTAGAAGTTCTGGAAGAATATTAATCCATTTATAATTACCTTGCAGGGTAAATTGTTTATACATAAGATTTTTTAAGGTTCTGTTGAATCTCTCTACAATTGAGGCCTTGAGATCACTGTAACTCGAATAATGTTTAATTGCCTGGCTTTTAATAAATTGTTGAAACACTGAATTATAAAATTCTTTGCCATTATCTGTTTGCAAATAGCGTGGGGATCTTCCACTCTGATTGATGATTGTTCTAAAAGCTTCTGTAACACATGTTCCAGTCTTGGATTTGAGTGGCACAGCCCAGGCAAATTTTGAAAATGTGTCTATTACAGTGAGTAGATACTTGTGGCCCTTGTTGATTTTGTCTAAGTTTTTCAACTGCCCACTTGCCATTTCAATCAAGTCGCTTTGCCATAAATCATCTATGCCCTTTGTGACTACTGGGAGTCTCTTAAAATTATGTCTGGCTTGTCTGTGTAATTCATCAACAATAATTTGTCTAGACATAATATGTAAACAAGAATATTGCAACTATGGGGTGTTCAGCAGCTGATACTGCAGGATTTTCTAAATATAATTTGTCCCCTATCTGTATTTTAAATTCCAAAGAGCCATCATCTTCTACATAAGATGTTTCTAATGTATTGGGATCTGTAAAATCCTCCAATTCTACACTGCTGATTTTCACTTTGTTATCAGCATTTGTTATTGATAATGTAGGGTAGTGGTGTGCCTGTGGCTGTAGCCAATATTTGATCTTGATTGGTCTCAATGTGCCCCCAACAAAAAACTGATAATAAAATTGTGCAGGGGACAGCATATATATTTTCCCACCTGGTGTAAATGGAGAATCATATTCTTTGTTGGGGATGCTGTACAATTCAAGAATTACTGTATGTTTAGGATTCTCGATTATGCCTGTTATTTCCTTTTCTGCTGTGAGCAATCTGCTTGTTACAGATTCAAGGTGCTCATTGATAGTTCTAACAACATCATCATGGCCTGGCTTTATTTTTATGTCCACAGCAAGTCTCTTGTATTGTTGCACAATTTCTTGAAGCTGGGTGGCAAAAACAGACAGAGCATTTGCTTGATTGGATTCCATGGTCCCTAGCTGTTGCTTGATATTAGCTACAATTTGTTGCAAATTTTCAACAACTGCCAATTTTGAATTTTGAGCAGTAAGATCATGGACCTGTCTTCTGATATCCTCAAACAGGGCATGCAGTTCATTAATATGTTGATTAGTTGGTAGAGTGGCCACTGTCTGAGTGAGATGTTTGATCTCTGCTTGGATATTCTTGATATCTTCTGATTTTAATATCCTATTCACTGCTCTCTTAATATTTTTAAGTTCCTGTGATGTAGGCAAATTTGACACTGTATTTTGCAAAAATTCAAGTGCCAATTTTACATTGTGTAATTCAGAAGCATCAGCCACATTTTGCATAGCATTTTGGAGCAGGGCTATATCTGCCTGAGAGGGTGTGGATTGTTGTAAAATTTCAAGTTTTGTTTGGATATCATCTATCAAGTGATGAAAATGAGACAGTTCAGATTCAGTGTTGAGGTTTTCAAGCTTTGTGATTTGTTGCTGGACACTGAAGAGTGTATCTACAATCCCAGGCAATCTGGATTCTAGTACATTTGCCAAATCATTTTGCACTGCTGCTATTGTACCTTCAAGATGGGTTATGGAACTTTGAATTTTTCCAAAATCTTCATATGTTTCAAGTTGCAGCTTAATATTTGCTACACTCCGAGTTATTGCATTTAAAGCATCAGAAGATGGCAAATTGTTCATAAAATTTTCAAGTGTCTCAATTTTTTCTTTAACCTCGGCTATGGCATTGTTCAGAGGGTCCAGATTAGGTATTTGGAGTGACTGAATCTGTTCCTTTAGAGTGGAAATCACTAGATCAAAATCTTCTTGTGATTTTATGCTTTTGACAATTGTTTGGAGTTGTGTCTGGACATTATTTATCTGCTCTTCCAATTGTTGTTTCAATTGCTCAGAATTGGTGGCCTGGGTCTTAAATTTGGCTTGAAGAGCTGCAACTGCTTCTTCTAAACTTTGAAAATTATCTAATGTAGCCAGGTCAGTATATTTCTGAAGCAGCAACTTGAGTTCAGAATCAATTTTAAGAAGAGGGTCCATGCATTGTGATTGCAAATTTGTAATTTCTAATTGAAGACTGGCATTGAGTGTGGTTTGTAAAGCTTGTAAATCACTTCTTAATTTCTTGACTCTGACATCAAGCATCAGAATCTCATCACTGTGATCTTCATGTCTTGTATGGCCAAAAATATCATTAGGCATTTTGTTTAGTAGTTATTTATTATAGAGTATCTGATTCTTAATTCTATAAAAAAAGGTATAAGCTTATCATAGGATCCAGGGACCTCAATATATAAGCAGTCACCAGCAGAAACAGTATATACAGTGCCAGAAATCATGTTTGAGTGCTTAATTCTATAAATATTTTTCCCTATTGAAATCTTGACATTACCCTCAGGGGTTGTAATAAATTGCAATTGCCCACCTACAGGTAATTGGTAATGATTTAAATTATTGTTAAATATGTACAATATTTTGCCTGTTTCATCATCAACATCTGTAAGTATGCTGTTCAGGTGAATAATTAACAAGCCACTCAGTTTAGACAGCATATCAGGAGTGGCTTGCGGTGTTGGCAGCTCCATAATAGCCCGTTTTTTGAACCCAAATAAGTTCATAGGCATGTTTATTTATTTCAAATCATGCTCTGTGCTTGTGCATTGATTCCCATTTTTCAAATCACAATGCCCCCATGGTAGAGTATGTATGCCACATGATAAAATACATCTCTTATCATCATGTGGGTCCAGAGCCACTTTTCTTACAACATTTGAAGTCAATAAGTGATCCACACTCTGAATTCTGGATTCTGATGTTCTGGTGGTGCTACATGATTTGAGGCAATTTTTATAATCTTCAAATTGGAGCTCTTTTTCCACAGTAACTCTGCCAATGCCCTTGGCTTTTTTGACAACAGCACTACATGTTTTAAAACTGTACATCTTGGCACTTAACCCAGCAAATTCCACAATAACATCACCAAGTGTCTCATCTTTTAACTTGCCAGGCACCTTTTTGTTGTGGGGTTGAATCCTTTTATGTTCACTGGTATCAAAATATTCAAGCAATTCAGGCTGTGACATATCTTGATAAACATCTTCTGTTTTAATATCAAGAATAAAACTATCCGTGTCCATGTACATCAATTTTACATTATCACCATAAAAAGGTTTCAACACATCATAATACAATGTTAACATATGTAATTTGGCCAAATCCAATATTGCAGCCCCTACATAAATAGGTTTATCAAACTTAATCCTTGTTTTTTTCATGTTGAAAAGTGCCATATCTTCATCATAAATTCTTCTGTAATTGAAATTAGGCTTTGCAACCAATTTTTTGCTCAGGCTGGGGTCAGTAATTATTTTAACATTGGTATGTTTTCTGACATTTTCAATTGTTTTGCCATATACAGAATTTACCATCAATTTAAACAAGGTCTTATCAAATTCGCTCTTTGCAGATGTTCGAAGCTTTGTGTTTGTATCAATATATGGTTTCAACCATCTTGAGTGCCTGAACCTCAAAACTTTTCCAAGTTTGGTTACTTGAACACCATGTTTCATCAGGAACTGGAGGTTTTTGTAATATATGACACAACCCTGTTTTGGCTCCAGAGTCATCATGAGCTTCTTCTGTTTAGAGCCAGGTGAGCACTGAACCTCGGGAATTGGGGGCAGATCAGAAAATTTGTTATGTAAATCATCAGGAATTGTCAGATCAACCTCTAAGATTAGGCCATGTTCTCTGTCATCATAGTTCTGAAGATCCTCAATATTGAAACCTTCGACCCATTCAAGCCCTGCATATGGCAATTTTTGCATCATTGCGTGACCATAGAGGCTGTTGGCATCCACATACAATATATAATTTGATGGCCGTGCTGGATCATGATCAGGCATATATTTGTTATTTGCTCTGGCGTATCTCTGAGAGCATTGCACCATCCCTCCTCTTATACCTTGCTCCATAAACAGATACATATCTGGATCTTGGATCAAATCCAATGGCATTTTGGTGTTTAAAAACATTGCAGACCATGCTAGGCCCGGGGCACTGTAAAAATACACTGGGTCCAGTCCATAATTTTGCATTGATGATTTTCTGAATGCCTGCAATATATCAGCTAAGAGGGTCACATCAAGTTTCAAATATGCCATGTGATAATCACGAAATGTCCGGCATTTTAAATTGTTCCACATCAATTGGGCATGGTGATAATCATCATCAGTGATTCCAGATCCTCTGATTTTGCTGTAAAACTCTTCTTGTGGTGGCAGAGAACACTCATCAAATTTAGAAAAATCTGTAACATAATCATATGGATATACCCCCTTCCGCCTAATTAATTTCAGGTCCAGATTTGGAAACATGGCACATGTGATTTTGAATTGATCATCAGATAATTGAGTGGCCAGTGTAGCCAGGCAAGCAGATAAAAATCTGTAAGAATCAAGAAATCTCATGTGAATAGGAACACCATTAACTTTAATTGTTTTGCTAATAGATATATATTTCTCATCATTTTCAGCTAAAATATTTAAATTCTGCTTCTCAAACCCCTCGTACCTGATTAGATGATGGAAATCATAATTGGATGCTCCATGGCAAAATATGGGGACAAATCTTGGTCTCTGGATCTTAATATTACAGCTATTACACAGGGCCTGTTTATATCGACCATCTGTATGAGAATGGTGTTTCACCTTGATATTTCTATCTGAAAATTCAGAATCACATAGTGGGCATTTTTCTGCATTGTTGAAATCCTCAATCTGTTTCTCTGTTAAAGGCAACATGGGTTTTGATTTTAATAAGATGTTAGATGCTATGTCACGGCACTCATTTTCTATTCTATGTGCAAATATTTTGATGGCATCTGGTCCCATGTATGAATATTCTTTAGTAACAACACCATCCTGTACAATCACGTAACAAAAGCTGGAAGGTTCATGTAGCTGGTATGGTGTAATTGAAGATTCTTCAGGATCTGGATTGCAGGATGCAAGAGATTTGAGGATCGATTCAAAATCACAGACAATATATGCTGGGTGTTCCAACAAGGCTTCAAACTTTTTGAATTTGCAATTTTCACTTGGATTAGGCATCACCATATGAACAGGTTTATGATTTTTACAGTATTTCAGATGCTCAATTAACTTGTTTTTAGCAATTTCTGCATTTTTTTCAGGAACCCTCTTCACCGTTTTTCTACCATCAAATACACTTAAACATCTTCTGCACAACTTGAATATTGTATTGGTTTTGTCTAGTTGTGTTCTGACTAAAGCTTCAAGATTATGTATCAGAGTGTAATGATTTGTGCCATCTTCTTCAATTAAGAGCAAATCAATTGGAATAGCAAAATCATCATCAATTGTACTGATTCTGAGAGGTTCCATCAAGCAATTGCCACTGGAACAAATAAATACATTAATAGATAATTGTTTGCCATTGATATCCCTGGCCTTTTTTTCAAATTTATCAATATTCTGAAGAGACATTGGATATTCCAAACCCTCCATTGCATCGTCAAAATCATGTTCATGTTGTTTGTAATAACTTATTCTCTGAGAATTTCTTGAAACTGGATACAAAGCAGCTAAAATACACCACAAAAAGCATTTCTCATCATTATTTTCAATATTAACCACGGCGTGTTTGTTTTTAATATTGGCAGGTAATGGCAGATATGTAGATCCTTGTAATGGGCTGAATTCAGAAATATTAACATATAACCTGTGTGGAGAGCCACATAGGCTCCATCCAGACTCTTTTGCTGCAAATTCAGAGTGTTTAATATTTAATTGTTCTATTAAACTGCTTATTATTGTGTCTGAATTTGCATTTGAATATACCGGTACAGTTTCTGTGATGTGGGGCTGTGTAAATTTTGTGCCATTTGGTTTCTTATATTGAGTATACAATTTGAGGGAGAGCTTATAAGAGCCATTTTGTGCATTTAGAATTGCCTGGACATCAGGATTTATATTGTTCAAAAAATTCTCAATACCACATCTTGGCTCTGATACAAACCGATAATCCCTAAGTTGGGCATTAAAACTGCTATGGATAGGTGCAAAGCATGGCTGTTTTGCTGCTCTGGCATTAAGAGGTACTTCATGCTTCCTTTTCAGACCAGATGTAGATGCTTGTGGGGGCAATGTTGATGACTGTGCGAAACAAGTATCTTTATGTGTATATGTGAAGTATTGCATGCTGTATTTTCTATGGCATTTGGGGCATATTTTTGTGGGAGTTCTGCATTTGTCTGGGTCACAAATCTTTTGGTGCTTGGCCCAATTGGGGCTGGATATATTCTTATTGCATTGATTGCAATATTTTTGATTCGGCATTTTTCTTGTTGTTTATTATATACAATTTCTTGGGATTCAATTCAAAACTATATACTGGATCAGTTGGATTCAGCACTGTGCTGTGTATACCTAGTGTGTATACCTAGTGCATGTGTGTGTGTATGGCTATGGAATTTCTGTTGTTGTTTATTATATACAATTTCTTGGGATTCAATTCAAAACTCTATACTGGATCAGTTGGATTCAGCACTGTGCTGTGTATACCTAGTGTGTATACCTAGTGCATGTGTGTGTGTATGGCTATGGAATTTCTGTTGTTGTTTATTATATACAATTTCTTGGGATTCAATTCAAAACTCTATACTGGATCAGTTGGATTCAGCACTGTGCTGTGTATACCTAGTGTGTATACCTAGTGCATGTGTGTGTGTGTGTGCTGTGTGTGTGTGTGTGTGTGTGTATGTTGGTGTGTATGTGGGTGAGTATGTGGGTGTGTATGTAGGTGGGTGTGGGTGTGGTCAAGGTCAAGGTTGGGGTCAAGGTCAAGGTCAAGGTTGGGGTCAAGGTCAAGGTCAAGGTCAGGGTCAAGGTCAGGGTCAAGGTCAGGGTCAAGGTCAAGGTCAAGGTCAGGGTCAAGGTCAAGGTCAGGGTCAAGGTCAATATGTGTGTGTGTGTATGTGAGTGTGTGTGTGTGGGTGTGGGTGTGTATGTATATGTGTGGGTGGGTGTGGGTGGGTGTGGGTGTGTATGTGTGTCGTGGCCTAGTTTTAAGTGTGGGCAAAAAAAAATATCAAGAGGGGCATATTTTTAACAGGATTATGGACAACAATCTCACAGAAGTGCCTTTTGTAAGTATAGGCACATCAATCTGAGGGGGGTCATACTTTCTGAGAGGGCTTTTTTACAAAAATCTTGGATTAGACAGGGTTCCACACTTGAGCAAAAAGCTCATATGGGCATGTTGAGCTTGTTTTAAGTGTAAGCAAATCTGCTGGAGGGGGGTTCATACTTTTCCTGAGCCAGTAATAGGACAAATACAACTACTCTGTACCCTCTTCCTAAAAATTTGAGAGGGTTCTATGTACTGCTATATACCCACCGTACGTAGATGTTTGTATATATACCTATATATATATATATATATATGTGTGGGGGTGGGGGTGGGGGTGGGTGTAGGTGGCTCTTTGCCCTAGTTTTAAGTGTGGGCAAAACAATATCAAGACGGGCATATTTTTGACAAACTTATGGACAACAATCTGGCAGATGTAGCTTTTGTAAGTGTAGGCAAATCAATCTGAGGGGGGTCATACTTTCACGGGAAATTCCCGAGGGCATTTTTACAAAAATCTTGGGTTAGACAGAGTACCACACTTGAGCAATAAGCTCATATGCACATCTTGAGCTAGTTTTAAGTGTAGCCAAATCTGCCTGAGAGGGGCTCATACTTTCTCGGGTTTATAATAGTACCAAACACACTACTGAACTGCTTCAGAGACTTCGAAAAATTTCATATGAAGAGTTCAGCGAAATATTGCAAACTGCTTCTGAAAAGTCTCAACGAACAGATATTCAATTCTGATACTGAGATTCCAAGAATAACAAAGCACCAAAGGAAAAAGAAGGAAAAAACAAGATAACTTTCCTCGTACTATTATAGAGAGATTGGGGGATGGGATGGGCACCAGAAGATGGGTCTCCCCAAAATTTTCTTTCTGGATACGCCCCTGGTGTGAGTTTGTACGAAATGGGTCATATCATCACCATTACAAAAGTTTTAGGTACTACACTTTCGGCTGCTGGCTAAGTTCATATTGGGATTTGAATTTATTATGTAAACGAGGTGTTTCTTTCCAGTGTGGCACTTTGCCAATAAAACTGAATTGTAACAGATGTTATCGCAAACATACATGTAAACGGTATGTAGATTAAACGTGAAATCCATGTCACAATCTGATTCAGTGTGTATTTTTATTTACAGGATGCAGGAAGGACCATAACACGTTCTGTCATTGCAAAAGGAAGTGAGTAAACCAAGTATTACGACCAGTTACACTTCAGTTTTCGTCAACATAAACAAAAGATACGTTGGAAAAACCTTCGCCACTGCATTTCTCGTGAAATTCTAGCCTCCCTTTCCATTGAAAACGTTTGAGTTAAATTCAATATGACGGCCAACAATATGGCGGACCTCTGCTTGACACACACTACTATGGTTCCCTCTGGGCCTAATATGTTTCTATCATGATCAAATGTACCCATCATAACTTCCTTAGATTTTATAGAAGGTGAAAAGTGAGTTTTGACTCGCCCTAGTATATTGTAATGAGGCCTTTATCAGTCACATAGCTGCACATATTATTTTGTATATTCTGATCCCATTCCAATCCCAGTTTGATTTTCTCAAACGTTTTAGGGTTTAGGATGGTGCGCCAAATATATTTTTTTCACGAATTTTGGAGATGACATGTTTTGAGATATCCAAGGTGAAAGGTCAAGGTCACGTGACAAAATCTTTTTATCCAAAGGTAGGCTTGTTACATAGTAGCGTTCCAGCCATTGGAACAAACCAAGGGGTGTTGCTCACCCCCCACTAACTGTAATACTTGATGGTAGAGTTCAGCATTTCGGTAATTAATATAAACTCATGTTTAGGTTTACACACTTGTGACTGAGCAATGAGAATGGCAGGTAGGGTGAAGAGTAACTTAAGCCCCTATCACACGGAACTGGATTTCTATTTGGAATGTTCTAGTTGACGCTGGACTGGCTACCCATTTGCTAGTTTTTGCCTCACACGGTACTTGTTACACCGTACTTGTCGATAGTCTTTCGTTCCCATAATGGCGGCCGCGCGAGATGTAAACAAGGTATTACTTCACACTTTTAAAATACGATAACTATCCAACCGAGAAAAATATCGCATCGCATTAAATGGTTTCAGGTAAAGAAGAACGGCGCTGATAAAATACATACTTTACAACGTTTACTATACACGTATGGAAGAATATTTTAGCTTTTTCAATTGTAAACATGCCTTTCGTGTTGTATGCACTCGGAAGCCACAGACAAAAAAAGGCTACTTTACAAACTCACAGATTATCTTCACATGGCCAAACTTTGCTCTGATTGGCTGTTCCACAGAATCTAGTCGAAAAAGTTAGTAGCAATTAGAACATGTCCTATTCCTCAAAACCAGTCAAGCAGTCAGCCAGGCGGCCATGATTCCTACCCAGAAAGTCAGTTCATCGCCAACTAGGGCATTCCAACTAGAAATCCAGTTCCGTGTGATAGGGGCTTTACCCTGCTCGGTTAAAGAATAAGACAACAGCTCCAGTTGTTGCTCCTGCAGACGACTCCAATCAAAGGATCCCGTTCTCCTCTCCTCATTTTGGCCTCCCCGATGGCGCAGTGGTAGCGTCGTCGCCTTGTAATCAAGGGGTCCCGGGTTCGATACCCGGTGGAGGCAAATAGTGATTCGGATTCCACTTTAAACTGTAGGTCCAGTCCCAATTAGCCTTACTGTGCATAAAGTGGACTTAAAACACTAAATCAACCAAATCAATCCTCTCCTCATTTCGTTTTATTCCATTTCCTTGACCTTCGCTTATCTTCCTACAGGTAAACGTCCTTAACGTTTCCTGTAAAAACTCATTATCCCACATATTCTAGGAGCAAGTCCTGACAAGTTATCTCAGGGTCTTTATTCGTTAGCCGGGCAGAAGGATGTTACGACATATCATTGGAAAGCCTGTTTCATTCCCCGCACAAAAAACTTTATTTCAGCTTCCTAGGCCAAATAGGAGCAGAGTTACAGCCCATTTAGTATAGCTACACGAGCTGAGGAAGGGCCATTTCTGCAAACTTTGACCTTGAATAATTTTACAATTATAAGACAAACGAGATTCAATATTTTCATAGTTACTAAGTTACATGCATAGTTTCAACTCCCGAAATTTCATGAAAATCGGAGGTGGCCAGCTTGGGATGTGTGTTGATTTCGAATGAAATGACTCCTATATTATGAATACAAATTTCGAGAATCGCACACAGGGGGATAAGGAGACAGGAAGAGAGAAAAAACAATAATAGTCTTTATTTAATTTTTGGTCCGTACTTACAAGGAAGTGGCAAAGAGAAGATTTGATTGATTGAAATAAACGTTTTGGGTGCATCGCCACATGTGGCCATTTTACACTCTTCAATATACACGGGGAAATATGCCCTTACTCAAAATCCTTACCCGAGTTAAAAGGAGCTGTAACCTCGAGGAAAGTTAAAAGTGCACAATTGTAAAGGGACCTCCACAGGACAAACACAATACATTAAAAATGTAAGAACACACTAAAAAACTTCGTCATAGGCAGTACAAGAGGCCCGCTTTTCTCAAAAATCTAAAAACAGTTGATGAAACACTTTCATCTTCTCCCAACAGCGATGATAAATCATTTGAAAGGATGGAATTCTGTATAAATAAAATCGGGGCATGCGAGAACGGCATTACATGCACGACATATTGGACGAGAATACATGAAGAATGATGACACAAAAATTCATAGGATTAATAAAAAGTGACAACAATACCAGTGTGCGAAATCCTGGGGGGGGGGGACTGGAGGATTTTCCCCAACCAACAATCTTGCCCTCAAAAATCCCCCCCACCAAAAATTTCCGGGAGGGGGAGAGTTTCTGTTACAACAAACAAAAGATAAGCAATTACATTTAATTTCAAATATACTGTACTAAGAATAATATCGAAAACATACACAAATTAGTGTAGTTGTGAGTGTTCAATACATTTACTTCTTTTTTGTAATTAGCAATAATAATAATACATTTTTAATTTAGTAATATATTTTTACTTTTAATACAGTGGCCGCGGTGGCTCAGTCGGGTCGACCTCCGTGGCGGAGTGGTTTGCAGAGCGCGCCACAACGCCAGAGGTTCCGGGTTCGAATCCCGGGTAAGGGATGGGTATTTGTGTTTGTCCAGATGACAAGAAACTGAGAAACTGTAAGAATTGAAAAGTGTAAAAGTGAGAAAAAGTATGAATGGTGGGGGATACTTTCGTGTAGGAAGTATTTCCTTAAAGAAATAGAAAAAAAATAAAAAAGTCGGTAACGCGTCTGAGTACCATGCTAAAGGTCCCGGGTTCGATCCCTGGCCGGTTCAAATCCGGGAACTTTTCTATCGTTGGAAGCAGCCCCGGCGCCCACCCAGCGTCGAATGACGAATTACCTGGGGGGTAAAGGCGGTCAGGGACGTGATGCTGATCACATCACTACCACTCACGACCGGATCAAGAAAATGTGGGGCGTTACCTCCACACCTTCTATACGCCTTCATGGCGTGGTACTAACCACAGGGGAGAACTTTACCTTTACTTTTATTTTTACTTTTAATAACTTGTAGATTAAAATCATTCTCCCCCCACCAGTCTTAAATGAAGAAAATTACATATAACACAAAAATGACATTATTTTATGGTGAACAGAAAGTATAATATGAATTAATAGCATATAAGCACAGAACATTTACATAACATTAATAATAATGAGAGAAAATAATATATTGAAAATTTTCCTAAGTAGTCCATTGACTACAGCGCAGAAGGATTAACTTGGCAGTGACGTCATCTCCAACCTTCACCTCTCCTTCCAGAAGCGAAGGCTCATTCGCTAGAGCGGACGACAAGGTGACGTGCAAACCAATCGAAATCATTCCTAATGGGGTGATGCAAACCCCCACACTGCTACATTAGTCTAACAAACCGCAGCTACGAGCGAGGAATTGCAGGCTATTTTGTTTCTTTGTTAGGGAGTTTTTTTTGCTGGTTTTGTCATTGTTGTACAATGAGCAGTGGCGTAAAGAAAGGTAAGCCCTTGAACAGCGATGCAAGAGAAATAGTTTTCAATGTGTATAAGTGCTTTGATTGCGATGAAAACAAAACCACAGCTGTTCACAGAACGTCCGTGGCGACAGGTGTCAGTGAAAAATCTGTAAAGAATTTTGAAGGAGAAAGACAAAAATGTTGCGATTGCGAGCGGGAAACCTTTTTCAAAGGTGGGCAAAACCCGACCGAACGCACAGCAACGTGTCACAAATCTGTATTATTTTGACGAAGCAGTCGTGCGCCGAACAATCCATGATTTATACACGAAAGGCATTGTTGTCACCGTACATAAACTGATGAAGGAACGGCAAGAAAATATTAATTTCAAGGGTTCGCGTTGGTCGTTGCGTATGATCATAAGAAAATTAGGATTCAGTTTTAAAAAGCATAGCCTTAGCAGCAGGAAGCTACTCCTTGAACGAAACAGCATCGTTGCGTTGCGGGCGGCGATGATTTTTGCTTGAAGTTAAAGAACTGCGCAGAGAGCAAACCGCCGGTCTTTCATTTACATGGATGAAAGTTTCGTAAATACACACCACAATGTCCCCAAAGTTTGGCTGGATTCCAAAGATTCGGGGGGGGGGGGATAGAAGTGCCAACAGGAAAGGGTCCCAGGTTTATTATTGTGCATACCGGTGGAGAAAGTGGATTTGTGAAGGGGGCGAAGATAGTGTTCCTTTCAAAAACAACTTCTGGGGACTATCATGAGGAGATGAACACTAACATTTTTTTGTTGTGGTTCGAAGAACAGCTTCTTCCCAATCTGCCCTCAAACTCTGTTATTGTGTGTGACAATACTCCGTACCACAACAAGTTAGTGGCAAAAATCCCAACATCAAACAGCAGGAAGGATGAAATGAAGTCGAGGCTGTTATCTCACAATATTCTGCATGCAGAAGCTTTGCTGAAAGCCGAATTATATGAAATAATTAAAATAAACAAACATAAAATAAACATCTAGCAGTGCTAACATTAAATTGAAAATTGGTAGTTTGCCCCGCATCCTTACTGCTCGTATTCTTACTCGTGCATTGATTCCTTTCATCAGGGACGGCGACAGGGGTGGGCACGGGTGGGCAAGCGCCCACCCAAAAAATCCTGTGCCCACCTGATTGCCCACCCAATCAAATTGAATAAGTACATATACTCGGGGATATATATGAATGATTAAATATTTAAGTGTAACCTGGTGTTCATAACATGTATATTTTACTTGTGAATATTATTTATGCTGGAAATGTTCACATATTATCAAAGCCAAAAAGCACTACGATCAATGCAAATCGTTATTGTGAGACTCTAAGAAAACTATGGCGAGCCATTCAAAACAGGAGGCGAGGAATGCTTTCTGGAGGAATTGTGCGTCTGCACGACAATGCCCGCCCTCACACTGCTGGTGCAACTCAAGAATTGCTGGATCAATTCGGATGTGAAATTTTTGATCATCCACCTACCATCATTCCTCCTAGCGATTTCCACCTTTTCCCTAAGCTGAAAGAGTTTCTGGGTGGTAAACGTTTTGGAAGTGATGAAGAGTTGGAGAATGCAGTGACCACCTGGCTTAATGAACTGGCAGCAGAAGAGTATAACATGGGAATTCTGAAGCTCGTGCCCAGATACGACAAATGTTTAAATGTAGGAGGTGATTATGTAGAGAAGTGAAGGAAGCTTCAGGTATGTAACAGAATTGTTGTTTTTTTTTTCAATAAATATTGTATTTTATCATTTTGTTTAACCAAACGGTCTTTATTTTCTGGATGACCCTCATATATTCCGGCCTGGCTATGGTTAAAATAATTTCCAAATAAACAAATCTAAACATCATCTTAGCGTTACTTGTTCCAGCAACACAATAAATTATTTCGACTTTTTAATTAATATTAGAATAATTTAATCAAGAAGACTTAGTTAGATGGGCAGGCCATGTGACACGCATGGCAGAGGAAAGAATAGTTTACAGGATTCTTGTTGGGAAACCTGATGGTAAGGGACCAGTAGGATGGCTAAGACTAGGATAGAGGGGTAACGTTGAGATGGACCTAAAATAAATCGGTAAGGATGGGAAAGATTGGATTGATCTTGCCCAGGATAGGGACAGATGGAAGGCTTGTGTTTCTGCAGCCATAAACCTTCGGGTTTAAGTATGCTATATAGGAGCCATGTCTAACGCGTCGATCGAGATTGACCGGTCGATCGCGGGGCGTTTGTTGATCGATCGTAGTTATCTATTGTAATTATACGAATATACGTTATTTGAATTCAACTTCTATAATGTATAATGGCTGAGTAGGTACAGATTTTTGCAAAGATTAACGATTGATAGTAGTTCACTGCCTGTTGTGACAATAAAAAGTAGATCACTGCTTGATTGAAGTTGACATGCCTGCTATAGAGTATAATATAATTTTAATTAGCTCTGCATTGATATTCCAGAAGTGTCCCCTTTTTTTTTCATTACAAGTTTTATATACCTATCATCTTCAAATATCAATATGGTATACGAAATATCAACTTTATATTCGTTCTACTAATAAGAAGGAATCACAACAATCACTACAATACCGAAGTGAATAAATTTTAATAAATCAGTTATATAAGTAAAAGCTACAGAATTATTCAATTGCTAATGAGTGGCTTATAATATTTAGAAATCCTCGTTCCACACATAAATTTTGTCACATGAATCAGCCGAAAATGTCAACAGAATCTGTAGATGCAGTTGAAGTAAAGAAAAAAGTTATGTCACGAAGTATCCAGAAGACGATTTTGTTAGTTTGTTTTTAAGCCCACTTTTATGCTCAGATAGGCTAATCGGGACTAAACCTACAGTTTAACGTGTAGTCCGAACCAGTGTGCAATGTGCTTCCACCAGAGGAGAGGGGGGGTCAAACACAGGACCTCTTCATTATAATGCGACAGCATTATGCCATTGTGGAAAAATATACAGAAAGAACTCGCACCAAACGTGGCATTTTATCACCACAGAAGATGCGTCTATTTTAAGAGGGTGATTGCCTGAGACAAATATTTGAGACTTTCGGAAAACAACGTCAATGTTCACGGAATTAGCTGCCTTGATCCACTAATGAAACGCTGTGCGATTGAAATTACCACCTCAACTTTCTAAGAGGTATAAACTAATGAAACTCCATTTTTGGAAGAGTAAGTTCTGGTTGATTTGTTTTATTGTAAGTCATTTTTCTGCTAATTATAATAATGACGACGTTATAAGTTTCAATGGGGATTAGATGAAAGTAACGAAGGGGCGAAAACAAACACACGCTGACACTCAAAATACAAACCCTCATAAATTATTACTTTGACAGTGGTTCCAGGCGCCAGGGACTCGTCGCCCTGAAATAATAAAGTTTCCAGGGTATGCTGCACAGGATAGAGGTTGACATTCTTGTGTGTTCTAAATGGTCACGTCATACAACCCAATGAAAAATAGATGAAGTATTACTGGTACGATGATCAACTTCGATGAATTCCTTGTGTCCTAAATCATTTTGTTACCTCAAAAAATATGTTCATGTAACCATATGTGAATTGCTTCTCCCGCATTAGTAATATGACAGTTCTTCAGAAAACGAATAGCAACTTAGCTAATAATCTCTTAAATTCTGAAGAGATTTCTCAATCTTACTTATTTATTACTTATGACGAGTGATATTTTGTCAAAATGGCCTTTCATTAGCCTAGGGATACTTAATGGACAATGAACAAATAATTTGTTTTCAGTGTGTGTTTTAAATCATTCCTTATAAGACATTCATTTTAATCCAAACATTCAGTGGCGGCGATTAGGAGGAGCGGGAAGGGGGGGATGCAGTTCCCCAGCCACTTTTTGCCCCCGGACTATGGTCTCTTTATGCTGAGCCTTTTGTACCAAGAAAACGTATATTCAGGGGCGCCCACAGGGGGGATTATGGTGCAGGCTACACCATCGAGATTCTTTGAGGGTTTTTTCCCCTTCAAATAATGTAAAATTGAACATTTATATACTTTTCCAAAATACAGGTAAAAATTTTACACCTTAAATTCACCATATTTAATCCATTAGATGAAGATAAAAAAGTGTTTAAGGTCATTATTGAAGGTGCGGGGGGGGGGGATAAATATCCAACTCTTATATATTAGGCCTTAATTGACACGTGGGTTCTGGGGGGAATTCTGAATTAAACGTTGGTGGGGACAGTATTCAACTCTAAGTCTTAGATTATGGCGGGTATTTTAGTTAGAGGGGTATTGAGCACTATGGTATCCAATTCTTGTGTATTACTATTGTCTTAGAATGTTGCAGAAAGTCTGGTGTGGAGACTTGAGAAATAATTTTTTGGAGGAGGCAATATCCAGTCTTCAATATCAACAGTAAGTCTAAAATTGGCATGGACAATTTGTGGTAGGATTGAGTATTAAATTTAAAGGGGAGATAGGAAGCTCTTGATAAAGTGTTAAATCTTAGATTGTCAAGGGATTTCTGTAGTGAAGAGAGAGTTTGAACATTAAATTTTGGAGACTGTATTTAGCGATATGGTATCCACACGTTTTCGTCCCCGAACGTGCCAAAACAGAAGTTGGAAAAGACTAAATATCCCGGGATCCTAAGCAAGTATTGACACCCCGTTAAATTAATATTCTTGAAAGCCTTCAAAGAAATGGATGTGAAAATGTTCTTGCTTGCTTCGCTCGCAATGATGTGTTTGTTGCAACAATGCATGTTTGGCGCTTTACTGAAGTGGATGTGAATTTTGATGTTATAGCTGCATTACAAGGCATGAGCGATATTCTCCATATTCATGAGAAATATCACTTCTTAAAATATAGTGCTTAGTGTTGGTATACTGCTTATTTTAAAGCAGGTGCATCATTTGTAACAAGAAGCTAAGAAAAAAGTTACTTTCGGTGTAGGGATTACGATATAGTTTCAGGGTGCAAATGATATGATTTGGGGGGGGGCGGATGACATGGACATGATTTTTGTGGGGATGCGCCATTGGCCTTGGCGGGGATGGGCACCCCTGCGTATATTGTCCTTGCCCCTCAAATGTTGGCACTCAATCGCTGCTACTACAAACATTCAGATAGATTTCTCAGTTGTACAAACATTGTAAGCTAAGAAAAGTAACCCCAAGGAGTAAGAAAACTCTTTCAGTCAAAAACTTATACGATGAAAATACTATGCTCAGGAACATGCATTTAAATTACGAGAAACTTCACGATTGTCTACCATCGCACTTTCTATCATTGCCGCCGAATACATAAAATCAAGTATGTGCCTTGTATTTGAAACACAAGCTTAAACCTAATTCACATTTATTTCACTGTATTAACATGCATGAAAGAATGTGATTAGAATGTATGGCTGCGCATGTGTAAACACTTCCTTGAAATAATTGTGTCCATCAGAGACAAAACGAAAGGAAATGGAACAAGATACGAGAATAGATTAGAAAGGAATAAAGAGGAAAACAAGGAAAGGGGAAAGAAGTAAGAGGAAAATCGGGAGTGTAAGAGAGAGGGGGATACACACGTCTTATGTACACATACATGGTCTTACATTCATACTGCCCACCCTAATCTATCACTATGGAGCTTCTGCCCACCCGGTCAAAAATTTCTGGCGCCGCCCCTGCCTTTCATAGTAGTTGGCAACGCTGACTTAGCAGGGAGTGACGTCACTGCCAGGTTATTCCTTCCCGGCTGTAGTTTCCACCCTGTTGTTCTTTCAACAGGTATTGCATGACTTTTCTCTTTTGATTGTGGCAGAAATGAAGGGAGAAAAAAAAGAAAAAGAGAGAGGTAGAGGAAGAAAGAAAAAAATAAGTAGAGGAAGAGGCACAGAGAGATGAAAGAAAGAGACGTAGGAAACATAAAAATGTAGAAAGAAAATTAGGAATAGAGGATGAAGGAAAGAGAGATAGAAACAAAAGAAAAGAGGGAATCCCAAATTCTTGGATCAATTACACATGTCATAAATTTGTGCGTCTGTAGGCCTATAAAATAGAAATTTCTATTATGCGTTAGTGTAAACAAATTTGTGTTCAACATGTTTGTAGATCATGCAGAACTTTATATATTAAATTTTACAATTATCAACATTATTTATGTATTTTCTAATGTTCCTAGAGGTGAAGACAACATTCAGAATGAATACGAAAGGACATTTTAGCCAGAAAACTAAATATTAGGCTTTTATATTGCGCTGTGTTAAATGTTGAAAATGAATTATATCGGACCAGTCCCGTGACGTCACGGTAATTGGTGTGAGGCCTGTAGTGTCTCGAAGGCACTGGTTCAGTCCGTGAGCTTAATTTAAATTTAGTGCCGGATCTACAAATCTTGGGCCAGCCTGCAAAATATTACCAAAGGCCCCCTCTACCTATCTACCTTTACACATACACACACACACACACATGTATAGTACATATATGAATAAATATATATATTTATAAACATACACATATATAAGGTGTGTGTGTGTAATTCTTGATCTCATGTTGACAAAGTCATATAGAAGGACCTAGAGGGTGATTCAAAAGTCCCTTAACACCCCTTATAAAAGGTAAAGGAATTATGCTAGGTACAATTGGTCATGTTACAAACAGGTTAGGCTTAGGGCATCCACATTCAGTGGCGTGCCCAAGGGGTTGGAGATTGGTGGGGGTTATAACCACCCCTTTTGGTCCAGTATTTAAAACAAAACAACGTGAAAGGCAGGAAAATATGGCAAAATGAGGACTGACTACTTGAAAATGTACACATAACCCCTCACTTTCGAAAATTCTGGGCACGCTACTGTCCACATTGGTGTGTTCCAAGCGGACATCCGCCATATTGAATTCAACTCAAAATGTTAAATGCGAAGGGGTTGATGTGATATATATACTGCTATATATATATACTTCCTAACAACTTTCTAAATAGTCTGGAGGGAGTAATGTTTGTGTATATATAAGGCCCTGTTTTTGTATCTTGTTACTTTTGTACTTGATACAGAGTCTGAAGAAGACCTTGCTAGAAGGTTGAAACGTTACGTTTAGTTTATGTTTTTAATAAAATAAATTACTGCCTTGGTCAGCATATTTAGTTTTTCATAATCATGGAAACAAGGCTTAATGGTGTTATAATATACTGCTGGACAATAAAAAACCGAGGTCCTTAATATTTGACATCTGAATTGCAATTACTTATGAATTACGCTCTCAGTTTGGTAGTTTTCTGTAACTTTCGTTTTTGTTCTAATTTAACTTATAAATGTATGTAGAACATCCTCAAAGTTTGTTTTTTGTTGAATATATTTCCAATACTTTAGTTAGCCTTCGAATCACAATTTATGCGTTATCACAAAAAATGTTAGTGTCCGGGTTTTTTGTCCAGCAGTGTATATG